>NC_048238.1:24970688-25198510 GCF_002007445.2 Ailuropoda melanoleuca | reverse complement strand
TTTCTGCATCTATTGAGAGAATCATATGGTTCCTGAGTCTTTTCTTGTTGATATGATGTATCACGCTGATCAATTTGCGAACGTTGAACCACGCTTGCATCCCAGGTATGAATCCCATTTGGTCATGATTGATAATCCTTTTAATGTACTGTTGGATTCTATTAGCCAGGATCTTGTTGAGGATTTTGGCGTCCATATTCATTAGGGAAATCGGTCTGNCGCTTGCATCCCAGGTATGAATCCCATTTGGTCATGATTGATAATCCTTTTAATGTACTGTTGGATTCTATTAGCCAGGATCTTGTTGAGGATTTTGGCGTCCAAATTCATTAGGGAAATCGGTCTGTAATTCTCCTTTTTGAGGGGGTCTTTGCCTGGTTTGGGGATCAAGGTAATATTGGCCTCATAGAATGAGTTTGGTAGCTTCCCATCTGTTTCCATTTTTTGAAATAGCTTTAGGAGAATAGGTATTATTTCTTCTTTGAATATTTGGTGAAATTCCCCAGGTAAACCGTTTGGGCCTGGAGTTTTGTTATTTGGAAGGTTATCACTGACTCAATCTCTTCATAATTAATTGGCCTGTTTAAAAAATCTATTTCTTCCTGTTTCAGTCTTGGTAGTTTATAGGGTTCCAGGAAGGCCTCCATCTCTTCCAGATTGCTTAATTTATTGTGTGCCATTTCTTTTTTAAAGAAGTCCCTTAAACATTTCTTGTAAGGCCGGTTAACTGGTGATGAAGTGCTTTAGATTTTGTTTATCTGGAAAACTCTTTTTTTAAAAAATTAATTAATTAATTAATTAATTTGTAGAAAGAACACGAGTGAGAGGAGGAGCAGAGGCAGAAGGGAGAGAGAAGCTCAAGCAGACTTTACCCTGAGATCATGACCTGAGCTGAAATGAAGAGTCAGAGAGTTAACCAATGCTTAACGGCCACCCAGTTGCCTCTATCTGGAAAACTCTTAATCTCCCCTTCAATTCTGAATAATAACCTTGCTGAGTAGAGAATTCTTGGTTGAGAGTTTATTTCTTTCAGTACTTGAAGTATTTCATGCCACTTTTTTCTGGCCTGCAAAGTTTCTGCTGAGAAATCCACTGATAGCCTTATGGGATTTCTTTTGTACATAACAATTTGTTCTCTTGTTGCTTTTAAAATTCTCTCTTTAACTTCAGCATTTTAATTATACTGTGCCTTGGTGTGGCTTTCTTCAGTTCACATTTTTTGGAACTCTCTGGGCTTCCTAGACATGGATGTCTCTGTCTTTCCCCAGATGAGGGAAATCTTCACCCATTATTTCCTCAAAGAAGTTTTCTGGCCCTTTCTCTTTTTTTCTTCAGTGACACCTAAATGTGAATAATATTTTGCTTGATGTTGCTCCAACGGTCCCTTTAAGCTATTTTTACTTTTTAAATACATATTTTATGTGACTTTTATTTTATTATTTATTTTTTAATTCTTTAAGATTTTATTTATTTCTTTGACAGGGAGGGAGAGCACAGCAGGGGGAGCAGCAGGCAAAGGGACAGGGAGAAGCAAGCTTGCCGGGCAGGGAGCCCGATGTGGGGCTTGATCTCAGGACCCTGGGATCACGACCTGAGATGAAGGCAGATGCCCAACGATTGAGCCACCCAGGTGCCCCTCCATTTTTACTTTTTAAAATTCTTTTTTGTTTTTCCTGCTCTGCCTGAGTGAATTCCATTGTTTTGTCTTCCAGCTTGATGATCCATTTTTATGCTTTATCCAGAGTACTGTTGAACCCTGCTAGTGTATTTTCAATTCAGTTTTTTGCATTCTTCAGTTTTGTAACTTCTATTTGGTACTTTATTACATTTTCTATCTCTGTTGAAGTTCTGACTGTGTTCATCCAGTCTCCTGAATTTGGTGAGCATTTTTATGACCATTACTTTGAATTCTTTATCAGGTAGGTTGCTTATCTCTCTTTCATTTAGGTCTTCTTCCTTAATTTTTTCTTGATCTTCCATTTGGATTATATTCCTCTGTCTCCTCATTTTGCCTGTGTCTATGTTTGTTTCTATGTATTATGCAAATCAGTTACCTCTGCCAGTCTTGAAGGAGTGGTCTTATGTAGGAGATCTCCCATGGCTCAGAAGTGCTATCTTCCCCGGCCACCATGGCCAGGTGCTCAAGGCATGTCCTCTGTGTGAGCTGCATATGCCCACCCGCAGTGGTGAAGCCGTGGCTGTGGCACAGGGGTGAAAGGGACTCCTGCCCAGCCCAGTTGTAACACATGACTGTGATTCATGGATGGGCTGGGCCCTCAGTGGGGCATGCCCTTTGGTGCTAACAAGTCAGTGGGGAGAGTTCCAAAGTGACACCTGCTAGCACCAGCATTAAAAAGCTAGAATGAGATAAAAAAAATGATGCCCAGGGATCCAAAATGACACTTGCCAGTGTCTCTGTCTCTTGAGAGAATGCCATCAAGTTTCTTTCTTTCTGGTAGATACTTTAAGATTAAAAATTGGGTCTTCTTCACATATGGTCTAGGTGCTTTTCAAGCTGGTGTTTTTGACCGGGTCCCATGGCAGGTGAGTCTGTGTGTGAGCCCTTTAAGAGCAGATTTCCCACTCCCTGATGTTCTATGATTTTCCTGAATGTAATCCCTATTGGTTTTCAAAGCCAGGTGTTTTGGGGGCTCATCTCTCTTGTGCAGGATCTAGAAGTTGGGGTGCCGATGTAGAGCACAGACCCCTTGCTTCTCAGGGAAAAAGTTCCATATTTTGGAGATCTCTCCTGATTGTAGATTGCTGTGCCTAGTGTTTTGTTTGTTTGTTTGTTTGTTTTTGTGAAACCCGGTCTTTGCTCTTATCTGTTTTGACGTTGCCCTTCATCCTTTGTTGCAGAAGCTCTGTTTATATATTTTCCAGTCTTTTTCAGAGGAAATTATTTCATATGTAGCTGTAAATTTGTTGTACCTATGGGAGAAGGTGAGTTCAGGATCTTCCTATATCACCATCTTTAACCCTCCTCTCATGAGCATTTTGTTCTTAAATAAGATGTTGACTGGTAGGGGAATTTTAATTTCATTTGCACCAGTAATCACACATATTAAAGTTATTACATGGTCATGGTAAAGATAAATGTTTTGCCAGATTCTCCATTTAAGACAAACAGCAAAGCAGTTTACAGATCATATTTATCTTTTGTCATTGGTTACACTGAATGGCTCCTCTTCCAGGAAGATGTATTTAGAAATGAAGATTCTTCCCCTGACTGCTACTGCCACATACGCACGTGCGCGAGCGTGCATGCACACACACACACACACACATGCAAATAAAGAAAGTTCCTTTGGAAACAACTCAAGACATTTTACCCAAGTAAGTATCAGGACCTATGGTACATAATAGTTCCCAGTATCTACCCACAGAGAAATAAGAGATTTCTCTAAGGATTGCAAAAGAAAGGAAAGAAATGCAAGGGATAGATTATAACAAGCTCGTAGTTGAGAATGTTATTCTTGCAAGATGTAACAATGTCTGCTCAAATTTCAAGAGAAAAAATCGCAGAAAAATAAGTCACTCACTTTTATATTTGCTAACTATATTTCATCTGCAGTGTTAGGTTTCTTTATGAACATTTAATTTATACTATCTTACAATATATTTCTGTAGCTTTTAAGAACAAAGCAACTTATTTGGCTGGCAATAGATTACAAGAAGATCTAAGTAACCACAAACAGCTTGAAATTCATTAATATACATCCATAGTGCATATGTGAGTGAGTGCTCACAAACTGTTACCAATTGTTACTATTACTAGTATAACTATTATTATGGGACTTAAACTTTTCTATAAGTGATGACTTGTAGTTCTTGCATCCAGTTAGATCAAATTATGACTTTCAGGAACCTGAGGGGTACATACACGGATTCAGATAAATAGATGAAGATATTTCCTAAACTAATAAGATGAACAGAGACAGTGGCAAAACCCCAACAGAATGGAGAGAAAAATCTCATGTATTTGAAAGGAAAGGGTGTACAAATGGGAATATTATTACTGCATTGTGCTTTGATAGTTCAAGGATGCTTGTAAGGATTCAAACTGTAGCTCCTGATGGCTGCCTTCTATCTGTACAATACAAATGTTTATGGCATCTAGAACAATCAGTGGACACTAGGCTGAAGAAAGGAATTCATTAAGCATCAATTAACATCTGGTGCCCTCTGATGAACTCACCCCTGGGAAAGTGTTATGTTGCAACTGAGTGTTGAGAAGATAAGTATTAGATAAAAGGAGGATGCTGATGAATGCTCAGTGGAAAATGTTCAACTGCCAGGAAATGGATGTGCTCAAAAAGATTTTTCAGAAACTTCTGGTGATGATAAAGGAGAGGAAGTAGGGCCATTTTTTGGATATTTCAAAAATTGAGTTAAATTATACATAATGTAAAATTTACCATCTTAGCCAATTTTAAGTATACAAGGAAGTAGGGCCATTTTTGCCCATCAGTGGAAGAGTGGATAGGAGAAGTGACTTGTGGTTTGCTTTCTGACAAAGACATCAGAACTGCTTATAATTTTGTGCATTTCTAAAATTGTTTTGAGTCATTCACTACGTAGACTTTCTTTTTTCATAATGCAGACATTTTTAGGTTTTTATTGCAGAGCCCTTTATCAATCTCAAATTTTTGGGATTGCATCTTGATTAGACAACTCTTTTATTTTGCTGCAGTAACTACACAGTCACTATACTAAATCCTTCAATGCTTCTTTTAACTCTTGTGGTGCTTTCCCATCCTTCTGGAGTCTCACATTTTTAAAGCAAATTATTCCATTTTCAGCCTCCACGCATACTTCTGTCAGCCATTAACAAACATAGAGAAAGTATTTATCTGTGGTCAGTGATCAGCAAATTCTTTAGACCTCAGTATCACAAACAGTTGACATAAGAAAAAAGGAAATGGGGGAGGTGGTGTAGATTAGGAATATGAAAAGCAGTACTGAGAGGGAAAGAAAAATGAGAGGAGGAGGAAAGAAAGGGATATTAGTGGTGGTGGTGAAGGGTATTGAAATGTCCCCAACAGCTTATTCAAATGTAACTGCTGTCATCCTCCTGAACAGACCACGTCCTGACACTGCCTTCATTTTTTTTTTATGTGCTTAATCTGTTTTCTCAAAACCCTGGCTGATATCTATTAAGGTAGAGATCACTAAGTGCCTCCCAGTGTCTGTTATCCCTCTTCCTTTTAGTAATATAACCCCCATGGCTACCCAGTATACGTGACATTTCCACTCTTGCCTTGCAGGTAGATATGGCCATATGATTGAGATTGGGCTAATGAGATGTGGGAAGAAGTGATGTGTGCAGTTTTCTGGTTGTCTTCTTTATGATGAAGTCTCATGCCCTGGACTTTATTTTTCCCTGTCCTATACAGGCTGCATCAGGCTCTGTGTTTAGCGGGGAGTCTGCTTGAGATTCTTTCCCTTTTCCTTCCCCTCGCCCCCCCCCATGTGTGTTCTCACTCTCTCTCAAAAAATAAATAAATGAGTCTTAAAAGAATGGGGAGTTTGTTTTGCTGTTTCTTATGTGGATTATGAAAGTTCCAATTCAGATTGCATTTTGCTCTATCTGTGAGTTTTAATGAGACACCCTCTCCCCAAGTGTCCTAACACCCAAGGTCTTTTTAAAAAAAGATTTATTTATTTCTTTAATAAATAAAGTCTGATGCAGGGCTTGATCTCATGACCTCGAGATCAGGATCTGAGCCGAAATCGAGAGTCAGACGCTTAACCTACTAAGCCACCCAGGTGCCTCTCTAAAAATGAAGGTCTTAAAGGGAAAATTTAGATATGCACGAAGCCTGCTTTTCTTATGTTTTAAAAATATAAACCATAATTTTTAGGTTTATGTGGCTTTCAAGGTTAATGAAATATTCTTTAGGCAGCTTCAGAAGCTTGTAAAACACAGCTAGTGTAGGACATAATGATAGCTCATGCATGATGTTTATTATTTAAAATGTGAATGAACATTCAGTGAACTCAGTTTTGTGTTTTCTTCATTCCTGCCTAGAAGGCGGTTTTGCTAGTCAGCATTATATTAAAAGTACTCAGTGTAACTGCTGGTGTTTTCATACAGTGGTTCTTTCTGCTTGTCTCCCCTCCATAGTGGCTTAGTAAAATGCTTCGGAAAGCTTCTAAGCTTAAAATACACTATGAAGCTTGTTTTTTCTGTCCACATTCCATACAAGGAGAAACGATAGCAGTTTGAGACACCACGGAGGCTGGAAAGCGGAGGGAATTTTCTGTGCCGAGGTGATCAAGAAGCTGCAGAAGTCGATAGCATTCGTAGATATTTTGATACTTAAAAAAATTAACTGTTATTTTCATTTCTAGTCAATGACCACAGCTACTTTCAGTTATTTTCATTCTTGAAAAAGACACGTTGTTTCTCTTTAGAATCTGGATCTTCCTTTGCAATCTGTTCTACTAGTGGCATCTTTAAAATCACTGGAAAGTAACCCTGTTATTCAAACTTTCATCCTTCTTTCCTGATCATAGAACCTCACGTTCAGGAGACATTTCCCCTCCCCCGTGTTTAGAAGTATTTTTATTGACTCTAAACCTGCAGTATCTTCAGAAGCTGTGATATTCTTCTTAATTTTTTCCCTTCTTTTGGGGTTCCCAATCTCACTTCCTATAATTTTATCCTCCCTCATGGTGTTATTTTTACTCTTGGCCTTTATACTAAACCAGTATCTTATTACAACTCGCACACACAACCCAATGATAGATAGCCTGGTTACTCTTTTGTGAGCTATCGGGAGGTTTTTCACATGGCTTTTAATCACAAGTGCCTTATGGAAGGCTTATGAGACACTGATCTAGAAGGTTTATAACCCTTAAGACGTCTTTAATAAAAGAGATTGTAAAATAGCATCTGAGACTTGTCAGCATCTAATAAAGGTTATCACTTGAGAATATCTTTACAGCTTTCTTATCTAAAGAAGGTATATGATTTTCTGAAGTCTATTTTTGAGTGCATCACTATTATAGTGTAATTTTAAAATTTATGTTCTAATATTAGCAACTCTCTATGTGGAAAGTTGTAGAAGTAAATTAAAATAACTGAGTCTTCTTGTCTACAGAAAAATGACCAGGTACATGGTTTCATAAAGATGAATGAATACTTTCTCTAATGTATTTACAGAGTAATTTACATTATTGGTGTTCTATGTGTCATTATATTAATAAGCTTGCTTTTTCCCTTAAAATAACTTGAATCTTGTGGGCAACGCTCTTTAGTACATCTAACCGACACAGATAAAATATTGAAAGAGGTAAAACTCTGGTGATTTTCACAAAGTCCAAGATAAAGGAAAGACTAAAGCCATTTGTTCGTATCTGGATGATGTTTCATAGCATTTTAACTCCTTGGTGCTGGCTGTTAGAATACCCTGCATTGAAAACTTGATGGCAAGTTTTGCTGACTGGCTGTGCATTCTGAATCAAACACTATCTCGGATTAATGAAAATACTCATTGATCTGATTAAGTTAATTGATCCAATACTTTAATTTACCGTGACCATGTGACCACATAGTAAAAGATTGTGATAACAAAAATTAAGACATTAATAAAGTTATTAAACATAACCCAGTTCTTATGAGCAGAAAATTGCGATTCTGAAACATTACTTAATTAGTACTTTTTTCTACCACTATTTAGTCAAATTTATGCTTTTTGACTTTCTCATTTGAAATAGGAAAGAGACTCTTAAGATTCCATGGATAAAGCTTTAAAGCACTTTTTGACACATCTTGGTTCTTTCTTTTTCTTTTTCTTTTAAGATTTTATTTTTTTATTTGAGAGGGAGAGAGAGATAAAAAAAAAAGTGAGAGCACAACAGCAGGGTGAGGGAGAAGCAGACTCCCCCTTGAACAGGGAGCCCGATGCAGGGCTCGATCCCAGGACAACAGAGGGATCATGACCTGAGCTGAAGGCAGCTGCCCCAGCCAACTGAGCCACCCAGGCGCCCCTTGGTTATTTTTTTCTTGTCTTCTTTATATCTGTCTTTATTTTTCTAACTTTATACAATGTGAAAATATTGCTTTTATAATTTAGGAAAAATAAATTATAGCATTACATATTCTACTGCAAGATGATGCACCTTGTTTCTCCACTACCTCTTTTCTCCAACAGTCAACAGGCATAGAGGCTCTTGGAGAAACAGCTCTCTCTCGGTTAAGATCAGCTCTGTGACTCTAAATATGCTGAGAAAAATATCATTGTATATACTATTGATTAGTGATACTCGTTGGAAAGATATTATTAACAAAATGTAAGTATTGGAAGAGACACTGTCCTCATCCATAGTTAGGGACTGTGTGGGTTTCTTCAACACAAATAAAAATTTTAAATCAGCTCTGTTGAATCTGTGCTTATTCTAATTAAATTTTTAAATTTTTATTTATTTTTATTATTTTTTAAAGATGTTATTTATTTATTTGACAGAGAGATAGAGAGCGCAAGTAGGCAGAGCAGCAGACAGAGGGAGGGGGAGAAGCAGGCTCTCTGCTGAACAGGGAGACCAACGTGGGGTTTGATCCCAGGACCCTGAGATCATGACCTGAGCCAAAGGCAGACGCTTAATCGACTGAGCCACCCAGGCGCCCCAAATCTGTGCTTATTTTTAAACAAGCTCTCATCAACGTCTTTCTTTTCATTAACAACTTACTCCAAAAACAGGGGTTTGATACAGTATGAATGAGACCCTTCCACTTAAGAGTTTTTCATGACAATAAATAAGGTTATATCCTATAGCAATATGTGCTCTTTTTGGAGAGTCAGAGAAGTGTGAACAGTATTTATGCTCTCTCCTTTATTTAAGTCAACACAGTCACTTCCATTTGTTCAACTACTCTTAAAGTTTTCAGAGAGACTTCTATTCTCACTGTAATAATCAAGACTATTCATCTTAGAAAAACATCTCCTGAAAAAAAAAAAGGATATTTCCTTTCAATATTAGACATGGCTGTTTGGGATGGGAGATAGTAGAGAGGCAAATCGAGTAAATTCATTATACCCTAATCCCCTTGTTTACCTGATTTGCATACATACATGTGAGCAATGCTCTTGGAACAGCTGTGAGGATAACCAAGCTGATTCCATGGTCCTGCACTCTGATTTCTACATTATTTCCTTCATTATTCCCCAAGTGCCAGCATGTTCATGAAGCACAATGATTACAGATACCCCTTACTCTAGCACCCACCAAGGCTTGCCATCTTTGAGAGTGCACAACGCGATAGCTTTATAATGTGCTGATTTAGCTACGCTAACCTGCATTTCCCAGAATTCCATTTTCTCGTATGTGTCCTTCAGGGTAAGCTATGAGAGAGATTCTCTCATACTAGCGAAAGGATGGAAGGGAAGCAGCAGCCATTTTGGGGCATGAGTGTGTATGTGTGTGTATGTGTGCGCACGTGTGTGCATGCACAAACATTCTCGCTGATATGCCAACTCACTTTGTTGACACAAAGTAGCAGTTGGGCCTGAAACTGCTCTTTTTTCCCCTGTATCTTCCTTCAGTGTCTCTGACTTCTGGGCCGGACATGTGTATATTTAGTTCTACGATAAAGGGCCTCGGCTCATTCTTGTTGGTAAGGTCAGAGGCAGCAAGAACTGACATGTGTTTGTCTATTTAGTGGAGTTCAAGCCTGCTCATAATCTTCCCACTTGACTGCATGTCCTATAAACTAGTTCATGCTCAAGGGCTTCTATCCAGCTTATCATCTTCTCTTCCCAACAACCCACCAGTGAACTTTAGGCTTAGGCATTAAATGCAAAGATAGTCAAGTAGAGACTACTTAGTCCCCATAATTGTGTGAATGAATTCTCTGCAAATAAATAAACAAACAAACAAATAAATAAATAAATTTACATTTATAAACATATATATGTATGTATATGTATTTTATGTTTGGCTCTTTCTTCCTTTAACCATCTTCTCACAATATGGATACATGGATAGGTTTGTATATGTCAAGGACTTTAATGTCTTTAGCACCCACATTCTATTGATCTCCAAATCTAAGCCCTTCGCTTGGCCTTCTCTCCTGCATGGATGTCTCCACTTGGATCTCCCACAAGCATCTCCCACTCAACACGTCAGCAGTTTGATTTGACATCCGACTCTCAAAATTGCTCATCCTTCTGATTTCCTTATTTTGGCGAACATTACTTAACATGTAGTAGGCATTCAATAAATTCTTATTGGAAAGTTAATGAATAAATAGCCATGCTCAGGAAAGACATTTTGCCACTATTAGGTGCTGACAGTGAATAATAGCAGCCTAGTTCACACAACTAGCTCTTATTCAAATTATGCAAAAGGGACAGTTCAATTAGAAAGCCTCATCCCAGTAACCTCTAATTTCCCTCCTCCAAGTCAGCCTTAAATTTTTGGCATTCCAGGCTTTTGAAAGAACTAATGAAAGAGAAAGTTCTTGCCCTGCCATGAAAATATTTCGTATTTTTACAAATTTTAAAGCCCCTTGAAATTCATTCATATACCCAAGAATCTTGGGTTAAAGATCTGTGATCTGCTTAAAATACGATATTAGAAAATACTAATTATTTTATATATGAGTTATAATCTCAGAGGAAGGTGTTGGGGGATTCATGCTGCTTTTAGGTATCTTGTTTGTCTATTTGAATGAATAGAAATGAAAACCTACAAAACCTTGTTTGTCAAAGCAAACGTGTGTCCTGCTGGGACCTTTGAAAAGAAATAACTGAAACACTGATGATTTATCCAATGACAATAAAGAAGTTAAAGGTTTAAAAAATAAGCCATTCTCTTTAAGATATTAAGATATCATTTGTGAGGCTTTATTATTATAATGTTTACCTGGAATTTCATAAATCCATCTTAAAATTGTTTTTATGTGTTAAAAATGTGAAAACCACTTCTGTATTAAAATCACTGGTTTTATCATCTAAATTTTCAACCATCCTTTCCCCAGTTAATGGACTTATTATAGACCTTTAGGAATATGACATAATTTTACAAACATTTGAATATTAACTGGTTCACTAGCTTGTGGGAAAGTCAAAAATGAATTTTTAGAGATTAGCCGCTCCCTCAAAACGTCCTTATTCTGTAAACAAAATGCAGTTTCATAATAGAAGATAATATACAACAAAAGCAAACTATAGTCATAATAGAACATCAATGAGAAATTATCACAGTAGCTGAAAATACATACTTGGGACAAGAAATTTGACAATAAATTCACTGTGGTTATGGTTTCTCCTATATTCCAGAGTAGGTAAGGCCATTGGGATGGTATTTATAACCTCTTTTTTAAATGTGTCTGTCTGTCAACAAATTAACACCTAGGCTGATGCATTAATGAGCAATTAATTGGCTGGCAGAGGCATATGGATGGGGATTACAGAAGGGAATCCCTCTGGCTGTGTCTACTCATGGAAAGCAAGATGTGAAATGAGAATAGAAAAAAGGAATCTTTGGAAACTTGTCACCTCAAGGTTGCAAAATCAATGTCCCTGGATACTTTAAGAATAGGCTATTTTCCCCAAATGATGTTTCCTCTTTGCATTCTTCAGCATGAACAATGGAACTTTCTTTAAAAATGTGTTGTACTAGTTTGTTTATATGTATATATATACACAAAATAAATAAAATTATATATATGTTTATATATATATACTTTTCAGTTTAAATATAAATAAATTTTAGATAAACTAGGGGAATAGTCAACCTATAACCTTAAACGAGTGACTGAAATCTTATAGGTCAAGGCAGTTTAAGGCAATGATGCACAGTGACTCCAGTTAACACTCTTTTCTATAAAAATGCGCATTCAAATTCTCTGAAAACATACAATGTGGGCCGAACAAAGCAGATCCCCTGGCTGATTTTGTGGTCTGCTCATCAATTTGTAATCCCTATTCTAAATCATCAGGGTAGTGTTTGGAATCCAGGTCCCTAAGTCAGCTAAATCTATGTCCAAATAAAACTCAACCACATATTGTCTCCTTGACCTTAATCAAGTTATGTCACTTAACCTCTCTAATATTTTAACTTTTTCATTTGAAAAACTGAGTGTAAGAATATTTAACTCCTGGGTTTATTATGAGGCTTATATGTGTGAATAAGGTATATAAAGCACATAAGCACATTGTAAATTAGCACAGAGAGTAATGGCTCAATAAGTAGGGGGTGTGGGTACTGGTAAAAATGATGATACACAGCCCTAACAAATCCAGTGCCCACTAGGTACCAAGATACAAAGATAAAACAGAACTAGTTTTCTGCTAACAAGAGTTCCCCCACTTGATTTTCACATTGCCATGTTTTCTTTCCACACACCCAACGTTTACAGGCTTTTTGATTTAATAGATCGTGCCATGTTTCCCTTCATTCTGTATTAGTCTCCATGAGCACTGAACTCAAGGTTAACTTATCCAAAGGATAAAAGAGCAAATGCTGTCTGCTGGGCTGTTCTGATTAATTTCAGTATGAGACACACCCTCTCTTGCCACGATCCATTCTCACTTGTTTTCCCATCTCCAATCTCACTTGAAGTTGCTGTTTTACCTACCATTCCACGGCTGTCTTTTAGAACTTAGACTTGATCCAGCCTATCCAGAAAGCCTTTTTCAAACATTCGCATCAATTTCTCCCATCATCTTCCCAAGTGGCCATACAAACCCTTGCTATATTCTCTAGATACTGTCTAAATTCAATCCATTTTTTCAGGTTCATTATGACTTTGCTTCTTTACCGGACTGTAACTTATTTGTAAGCAAGGGTTGCATCTAAATAAAAATTTATAAACTGTACACCCTCTTATTTTAGCTCCAAGGACTCTGGGGACATCATTAATGATAGTGTAAAAGTTTCAGAGATTAAATCCATAAGGAAACATTAGATATTTTTCCTTGTCTCGCGAAGATTCACTACGGTCATTCACAAACAAACAAGCAAACAAGACAACAAATAAACAACAGCTATGAAATACTGTCCTATTTTCAGGAACTGCTCATAGTAACATATTCTTCTCAATACTGAAAAAAGTAATTGCATACCTATGTGAGAGCCTAAGGCAGATAAATCAGAACCCAAATCTAGGCAACTATGTTAAGCCATATTTGAGTAGGAATAGAAAATGTATTATGTAATCAAAGCCACAATATTATATTTAACACTTCTGGAATCTATGAGCAGCTATGCCTATCAGCATAAAAATTCATACTTTGTCCTATGCACTATCTCCCAACATTGTGTATCAAATATATGAGTATGGGGTATGTGTAAAATTATTTAACAATGGTTTTCTGTGTCTAGCAAGCCCTTTGAAATGGTATTGTCATGCATGATCAATGAAAAATTTCCCAAATCTTCCTTGACTACAGGTTAAAGTCTCTTAAGGTCAATTACATTTGCATTGTACTCATCTCCTTTTTATTAAAAAAATTGTTTCCTCCCATGTAAACTCTAAGATAACTCTTGAAGATTTTCATAGGCATTGCAACTCACACTGTAAATCAAACCATCAAACTCAAACCTCTTAAGTGAAGATTTTCATTTTAATCTGGGTCTCTTACTCATTGCTAAGAGTATGTATAATCTTTTGAGTAGTTCTCAGTAACAGAAGCCCCCTTCCTAAAACCTACAAGAATATAACAATGTCCATGAAGGACATCACCAATACATCCCTCTGAATGAGACCTATCAGAGGAGGCTCACGGAGTGTTGAGCCTCAGAGCCTATAAGGAGGATTCTGGGCCCAAAAGCCATGTCTCGGACTTTGGGCTAACAAGCCTCTCAGTGGATACTAATGGTGACTCCTCTTCAGCGCCCGGTGATGACCATTTGGGAAAGCAGGACACTTATCCTGAATCGAGAAAGTCTGGAAGCATAGGCCTTCAGGGAGCAGAGCAACAGAGGGAAATCTGGCCTAAAGCAAGGGTCTGACTGTTCCTCTGTTGGTGCTGGCAGCTCTTATACCGCTCTTAATGAGTTGGTTTGAATAGTTCACAAGGAGGAAACTGGGAGTTAAAGAAATAGAAGACAGGTTATGTAGGAAAAGGGTGGCTACTCGTGATGGAGTGTAGGGACCCATCCTCACGAAGAATGGTGGTGCTCTAGTACACGGGCCTCAGAAGCAGTGAACCCAGAGAAGGGATTTCAGACCTGTCGGTGTATTCGGTGTATCAGCAGATCCCGGAAATCAAGAATCTATTTGTGTCGCAAGCTTTTCTAATGACTTAAGTGCATAGCAGGTTCGGGTACCTGTGGGTGTTACCTGTTGCCACAGAAGGAAATGCAGGCCTTCAGAGGGAGTGTCAGGCCAGACCCCAGCTGGAACCTGGGCTCTCTTGAATGGCTCAGAGGAGTCGTGAGGGTTTGAAGACCCGTATGCTTAGAGATTGCGTTCTAGGCACTAAAGGATGGACAGAATTTGGAGAAAAGTATGGGCTGGAATCCTAAGACGGCTAACACAAGTTAAGCTGGGATGAAGCCCTGACATCTCCGTGACAGGCATTGTTAAATAGTACAGTATAATTTAGTGATCTGCATTTTGGAAAATAGGCATTCTCTTTGGACGCTCTTGAAATGCAGTTAGCATAATTAGGATCAAATCATCATCTTTTTCCTAGGGCAGAATGAATTTGATGGCAGCAGTAGGAACTCTTACCTCACTTTAATGGCAGTTAGGTGTTGGGTAGGCTCACCTTATTCCACAGTAAGCCTTGCCTTATTCAAAGAGGTCTGGGCTCTTCCTACCCCAATCACTGCTGCCTGGCTGCACACAGGAAACAGTGAGTGAGTAATTAGAAAGGAGGGGGAGTGGGCTGGGACTACATTTTGCAACCGCTGCTAATTTCTGCTATTTAGTTTCCATGGATGCTGCTGGTTTAAAGTTATGGCCTGGCTCCCAGTTACAAGTTTCCCAGCTGTGATTAGAGAAGCTACTGCCCTCAACTCTCAGGTGGAAATGAGCTTAGCTGGTAACTGGCACAGACAGAGGCATGGTAGAAATGAAAGCGGAATTTAAACGCAACAAAGTTATTTGGAGCTTGAAGTTTTCTCCATCTTTAATAGTCTTACTCTTTAGTTATATATATATATATTTTAAAGATTTTATTTATTTATTTGACAGAGATAGAGACAGCCAGTGAGAGAGGGAACACAGCAGGGGGAGTGGGAGAGGAACAAGCAGGCTCACAGCAGAGGAGCCCGATGTGGGGCTCGAACCCATAACGCCGGGATCACGCCCGGAGCCGAAGGCAGACGCTTAACCGCCGTGCCACCCAGGCGCCCCTACTCCTTAGTTATAGTAAAACTTCTTTAGAGACAGGTAGTACCAGGTTGTGTATATATGATACCTATATATATGTATATATACCATATGTATGTATATATGTATACACACGTATATATACAAAATGAATGATACGTGAGATCAGATAGTCATGGTAAAAAAAAAATTCAAACAGTTAAGAAAGGTATAAGATGAAAAATAAAAAGCTTTTATCTGCATTCCATGCTGTGGCTTCTCTCCTCCACAGGTAACCATAGAAACAGTTCTTTCTGTACATTTCTCAGCTAATATGCATATACAAACATATGCATAGGTACATGTAAATGTATATATAAATATGCACACACACAAAGCCTTACAAAGTATGAGTTAGATTACATCAGTACAAATAGCTCTACTTTGTCATTCCGATAGCTATAGTGTTGTAATTTGTGGATCCTTGCTTATTTCACCAATTCATACTCATGAACATTTTTATGTTTCATTTTGTATTTACTATGACAGAAAGGGCTGTACTAAACGTCTGTGAATAGATACCTTTACAGTAAAGTGTAAAAGATCATATTTTGAAATGGGTCATGGATAAAAATAGGAATTTTGAAGTGCAAATTTGACACCAGTGAAAATATGTAAGATAAATGAGAAGGAACAATCTGAAACGTTGAAAGGCTGTCACAGACATGAAACTTAATGCCCAAATGCTTCCAATCGGGAATAAACAGCAGCAAATCTTAACTGTATAGGCTACCCTTAGTTTTTTATCTCAAATACAATTTTTAATTTGGTGATGTAAATGAGCCTACATTTATTTTAGCATCTGGCTCATAAAAAGGCATGAAGCTATGCTCCATGAAACCAGCCTTCTTCATTGGCATTTTAAAATCCATCATACACATTCAGAAAAAACTGAGCTTTTTTTTTCTTTTTTACAATTTTAAGAAGAAAACTCTGGCTAGTGGACAAAAAAAAAAAGCAAACAAAAAGTTCATCTTGGAAGCAGAATTTTGGAAGGTGGTATTTCTTTTAAGAGAAAATTTGGTTGAAAACTTGGACTGTAAATATGCTAGAACCTGTTTTGAGCCAAAAGGAGGTTGGCAAGCTATAAAAAATATGCCTTTATTTACTGAGACTAACAAGGGACATCTTTTAAAGTGCTCAAAAACATTGTTGAACAACCAGTTGTTAGGTTCAGGTTACTTCTATTATTTATCTTACAGTTTTATTAAAGCTTGCATAAAGGACTATATCAAACCTCTAGATGATCTGATGTCTGTCTTTGATTCTCAGTATTTAAAAAGTGAACCCTGTGAACACCTCTGAACAATTGTTCGATGGAAAATAGTTGCTGAGGAATTTTTCAAGAAAGCGTTTTTTAGTGAGTATGAAATTGATTGGGAAAGTAACCAGAAGGATATGTGCACTGAAGGGGTCACATCACAGGAGACAGAACTGAAGTATGGTAGCCTTCATTGGGGCTACTTTTCACCCCCAACTCCCCCACTGCTGCATCATTCACAAAGGACACTGTCTCAAAGGGTTCACTTTTTTCATTTTTTTAGGGAGTTTAACACAGTGGTGAAATCATAAATTTTGTAAACAGTGGTTGAAATTTCCATTCTTTAGACATGTATCAAAATGCAAAGACCTTAAAAACCTCTTTGTTGCATGTATATATGAAATGTAGTGCAGGGAAGAATTTTCCAACTCTATGCAGAATTGTTGGTTGTCTTCATGGAGACAAACAAGAAACAAACAAACAAAAAATATGACCCTGGCAGAGACCGGCTAGTCATTCACCAAATTTGTATTCCTTTCCTTCTAGGCAGACAGCCAAGTAACATTTCCAGCTTCCCTTGCAGTTACGTGTAGCCATATGACTGAGTTCTGGCCAATGGCGGGTGGGCAAAAATGATACATGAAACTTCCAGGCCTGACCTATTAATTCTGTTCCTCCTCCCTAAAAAACTCACTCATTTCTCTAATGTCCAGTCTGGATTTCAATACCCATGGTGACTTTGGCCATTGGTTGAACGTCATGAAGTCTCTATGTTCCTGGGTTTCTAAATGATTGCAAGGGACAGAACCCTCCACCAAAAATCTGTGCCACCAATGGACTTCATTTCATGTGATCCAAAAAATAAACTTCTATTATATTAAGCTCTTAAGATTTTCTTTTTCCTGTACATTAGAAGAGTTGTCATTATCTTAACTGACAGAGTGAGAAAGAGTAGAAACCCAGATGAATTTTTCCCCCCAAATTGAGCCCCTTATTGACAACTGTAAGGCAAAGTTATGAATATTTTTATTACTCATAATAAGATCACTATAGTAAAAATAAATATTGAGTGTTGCATACAGAGTTCACAGGGATTATGAGGTGTTTGGGATTCTTACTTGATTGACAAATTCCAAATTATACCATTCGTTATAAATATAGAACTCTTCCAGTCATTTTTTTCTTAATGATAAAGCCCTTTTATTCTTCCCTGAGATGATAAGGAAGACTAACCTGAGTATCGGAGACCATTCATATCCATCACTGGACACAGGTGACTTGACCTCTTAAAAGAGGAAGAACTTATAAAAACATCCACCAATAGCCTTAAAAATTTTACTTTTTTCTACCTCTTGGCATCATATTGGGTATCTATGTTTAGAAGTCTTTCTGAGCTCAAAACAATTGCAAAACAAAACAATCCCTTGTTATTTGTACCCTCATACTTCTATAAATGTCTGTTGAATCAAAATATCGTGACACCTCATCAGAGGATCCCTGAAATGTATCAGCCCAATTTTGTTTTTAAATTGAGAGATTCAGTGTAACTGGTTCTCACTCATTAACCAATGCAACAATAAGCTTCCGATGGTAGATTATTTTTAAAATAGTTTTAACACTGAAATAAGCATAAAGAACCTAAACTGGCTCCACTCTTAGGTGTGCTGGTCTGGAAAGTTGAAGAGATACAGCCATTAAGTATCGTTAGCACTATGTTATTATGCACATAGTTCAACTTATAATTTTTTCATCACATTAAATGCTTTATGCAAAACAGTTGAATGATATTAAAATATATTTTGCTGAAAATTTACAATTTTCCTGTTCATATAATTTGAGGAGATAATCTGTTGTGATTTTACTCTAATAATTTTTGTTTTTATGAATGGGAGTTGTGAGACTTGATTAGGCTATTTTAGTAGCTAAAAAATTAATAATTCCTTCCCTGTTTGTGCTAAAGCATTGTTAATAGATAAGTAAAATACAGATTATGGTATAGCAGCAATATTCATTGCAGAAAGGAAATTCCTATTCATTGATTAGGCTCAATTATACACAGGGGATTCCACCTACTCTAATGAGAAATATGTTTTCATAACCTTGCTTACGGCATCAACTAAAGATGTAAAATTAGAAATGCAAATCATCTGAAGAGCAAGTGTATAAAAATGAGGTTTCAGCAAGGGCTTCATACAAATTTTATTTCATGGTTTGTATTTTTCATGAAAGGCTCTGCAACACAATTACATGAGGGATTATAATTTTCAAATTAACTCTGGCTTCTAGGTCCTATTAGGTCTACTCCATATTGCATCTAACTCTTGCTTTGATTTCTACCTAAAATTGTTTTCTGGGGATGGTAACTATTGAAAAATTATAGTGAGTTGAGCGAGGAGTCGTACTCTAGATCTATTTTATTATTTTCTAGCACTTAACATATTCTATTATCATTAAGTTATTAGCACTGACTCCACCATCATCATTCTTCAAGATTTTCAACGAGTTAATATAAAATTCTGAATCAGTATCAAAAAATAGCTTTAACTAAATTCATTAGAATTCAATGCCTAATGGAACCTTCTACTTCCCCCCCCCCCAAAGTTATTGCTGGTTTTCACCCTCTAATCACCTTCATTAAGAGAAATCGGATATGATGAAACCTCTGGAGTGGAGAAAGCAGAACGCGAGGCGACACAAACCCTCAGTGCAAGAGGTTCTATAAAACGGAGATGAAAAGGATTGCTGATTGCTTGCTTCCCGTCAGCATGCATAGGTAAATCAATTACAGGGTTTTAGGAAGAAATAACAACATCCCAGACTCTGAAGAAATATCTTCCCATGTTTTTGCTTTTGTTGCCAATGTACAAAATGTTTTTTGCTGTGAGCCACTTAGTTAAACCTGTAACTCAGCTTATCTCTTTTGGACATTTTATTACCTAAATCATGAGAATGCAGTTGCTTTACATGCTTAATTTTCCATACAAAAATTTTATTTAGAACTCTATGACAATGTAACTATTACTCTTTAAAACTCGCTTAATATTGAATGCAACTGATGAATCACTAAATTCTACATCTGAAACTAATGATACAGTATATGTCAATTACATTGAATTTAAATAAAAAACTTGCTTAATACAGAATGTCACCATCCATCCTTAATGATATAAAAATCAATCTTTTAAAATGCTAATAAGAATAATTTAAAACAAATATTACTTGTAAAAAATCATCTCCCCTAAATTAAAATGTTTAACAAATCATTTGGCATTATACTATCCATTGTGAATGCCTGACTTTTGATTGTTATATGTTACAAATTTTTTCAGTGGTTATGCATGCATTTAGCACTTTAGCTATTTATTGAGTTACCTCTATGTGCCAGGCACTGCTCTTGGTGCTTGGGATATGTAAGAGAACAAAGCAAACCTTTCAGCTCCCATGGGACTTACATCCTTGTGCAGGATGATAGAGAATGGGCAAAAATGATACAGTATATTCAAAGGTGATTAGATATATGGGAAAAGGAGAAAAAGTAGAAGCCAGGAACGCCAGCAGTTGGGTGAGTCTACGATTTTAAATAGGGGGTCAAAACAGGGCACACGGAAATGGTGATATTTGAGCAAAGGTTTGAAAGAGGCAGGGGTGTTAGCCAGGTAGATGTGTTATGGGGGAGTATCGCAGGCAGAGGAGCAGTTGAGTACAAAGTCCCAAGAAGGGAGAGCATGTGGTAATGTTAGGAGAACAGCAAGGAGGCCCAGGGGCTGGTGTGGAGTGAGGCAGTCAGACAGGGGCAGCCATGTGGTCATACAGGGGTTGGAGAACTCACCTGGGTAGGACTGTGTAGGCCACTGTAAGAGCTGCTGCTCTCAATGGGAAATCTGGAGCTTTTGAATGGTTGAGTAGTGAGTGACAAGTTCCTCGCGCTACAGTAGTAACCACAGAGGAAGTGAGAAGCAGTCAGATTCTGAATCGTTTTAAAGTTAGAGCCATCAGAATTCCCCAACACGTTGGATGTGAAGAGTGAGAGGGAAAGAAGGTCAAGAACGATTCTGAAGTTTTGGGCCTGGGTAACTGAGGAAGGGGGCTAGTATTCCTGAGGTAGAGCAGGCTGTGGGTGGAACAGATGTGTAGGGAAAGATCAGGACTTGGTTGTAAAGATGTGGGGTTTGGGGTGTCTATTCCAGTGGAGAGGGTAGGTGGTCAGATATGCGACTTCAGAGAAACGCCAGGGTTGTGTATATACACTTAGGAGCTGCTGGCATATAGATGGGATGAGATCATGCCAGGAAGGAGAGGAGAGAAGATCCGGGGCTTTGCAATGTTAAGGGGTAAGGAGGAATTGGAGTAATCAGCAAAGCGAAGTGAGGGAAAGCAACCAGAGAGGTAGGTAGGAGAGGGACCCGAATGCGAGGTATCGTGAAAGCCAGGGCAAAAGGAATATCACAGAAGGGGGTGAGTGCTATTCTCAGGCCATAGGAGACAAGGATGGTGCATGGCCATTAAAATGAAGAACATGGAGGTCACTGGAAATCACATATGACGTACGACATGATACATGTCGTACATCATATATTCCACACAGAAAATAAACTAAAAGGGAATAAAAATAGACTTTATTTCTAATGAAAAGAATACCTTTGAATTAGGCATTAAATTGATAGAACACTACTCTTGTCAATCTCGAGATCAGGCATCATTTTTAATGTCCTTGAGCCTTTCTGAGAAATGTGTTTCTACCAGATTCCTGTAATCAGAGGAGTGGCTAACCATGTTTCCGAAAAACAGGGGTGTCAGCTGAGGAAGGGAAGGGATGGTTATTGTCCAAGCTTTCAATCCCATAACCCATCTTGTTTATTTAAATAAAGATAGAGTAATCTCATCAAAGTTGCAGAGTCCAACTGATTGAGTTCACAATGCAGTACTTAATTAGAAAATGTTAGTTAAGCTTCCTCAGTTCCATCCTGCATCCGAGAAATGTCTTCACACACACAAGCCAGTTCTAGAGCTCAAGCATAAAACACGCATTTTGAGTCAGGTCATACCCCGTGTTGCTCTATTACGGCAGAAGAATGACGCACATTTTGAATTCATAGAAGGCTATAGTAAGAGGCTGAAATTTCCTTTTCCCATTGACAAATGGTATTCAAAAAGCTGCTTTGGTCCAATCTGAAATAGAACAGTAGCCTTAAGGGAACCGGTTGTCAAGTTGTCGAACACCAGGAGTCCATAGGGCTCCTCCGTGGGTATATGGAGAGCAGAGGAGGCAGGGAACAAATGCAATCTTCAATGATGGCAGGACAGGAAGGGATCGAGAGCAAGTCCACTACAATGATTTTTATGCTTCTTCTAATGGCCAAATGTACTTCCCTCTCCCTGTTAAAAATGTAATAAAATTTTTCTCTTGGGTCCGGACTTTATATGTCAAGTTTCTGCCTGCAGCTAATTTTTATGAGTGAATTGCAAAGCCCTGAAAGCAAGCATTGCGGCTGAAAATGCTGACAGCTCCATAGCTAGAGGAGAGCTAATGATAAGAACATGAACATCAGGCTGTGCTCGGTAGCCAATGAATTCGCCTGTCCTAATAGCGTGAACATTCGAAAACAAGGACCATAATCAGCTTCATTACATTAGGAAGACAAGCAACAGGAATGTAATGTTACAAGTTCAGCACATTAGGCTTCTACTGGGCGCGTATGTTTAGCAACATTTAGGAAGGAGATGACAGAGAAGAAACACTTTGAAACATGAATAAATATGGGGCCCTACCTTACTGAAAATTTCATCTAACTGGCTTTTGTTCCGATATTTCAGCATCGCCTGTCGATGTAGTTGATTTGAAAGTACTGCAAATTGTTTCACGATTATTATTTCCCTCTCATCAGATCAGCAGATTCTATTGCAGAATTCCTCACACACAAATCTTCACACCATGGGATTTTCCTTCAGGATCTAGTGATTTCAGTTTCTGAGGGTAATGTGGGATAGTCCCATATGATCGTGACATATTCTTGAAGCATGGTATAAGTTTAAATTTATGGCACAGGATTAATATAATTTAATTTACATTAAAAGTAATGTTTAGAACTGTGCTAAGCATTCATGTAGACAGGTGGTTAGCAATCTAGAGTCAGCTTGCTGCTTATTTTTGTAAATAAGATTTTGTTGGAGCCATGCCCGTTCATTTACATATTGCCTAGGTCTGCTTTGGCACCACAAAGACAGACCTGAGTGATTGTGAAAGACACTGTGTGATATGGGCTGGAGAGTGTCACAGTCTGAGAAGAGGGGGAGCTCAGATGTGAGAAGAGCCAAAGGAAGGTGCAAGGGAACGCATGGAGAAGAAAGAAAGGAAGGTTATCTTCCACAGGAGAGTAGAGGAAATTAAAACGGAACTCATGCAAGTATCTGGTTTTCAATGGTGGTTAACAAGCAGCTCTCAGCTCTGCCATTCACAATGACTGTGTTTGTGACCATGATTGATACTGAAATGTTGAAATGTTAGTCACACAGTTTTAATAGTAGTTTCCAGTATAAAATTAGCCTTTTTATTAAGATAGTTTCCAAACAGGACAATAAAGGGTTTTTTTGTGGTGCCTCATTTAAAAAGAGACATTTGGTGCTGTTTTATGATTCTTTTCAGTGACTTTAAAAATAGAATCAGGCACAGAATTTCCCATAAGATGGGAAATTTGACAGAAAAAAATGTTGATTAAAAGCTTCAATTCACGCATAAAACTGCTAAGTCAATTGATTTTACCAAGAAAGGAAATTTTTTATTCCAGTTAAAGTTTAACCTTTGACATAAAATGGAAACATGAAATATTTACATGTTGTCATAAAATGAACATAACAATTCATTCACCTCTCACTATCCACTTGAATATCTCGTTTTATTATTCTTGTTTAGTTTGAGTGGCATATTGCACACGGTTCTTCTAGAGGTCATGTTTCATGGCCATTTCAAGGATTTCTTTTCAAATATCACAATGAAAAAACCCCCAACGACTTTGTGTTACATTATATGCAAAACACAGGAAGGAACCTATCGAGATAAAAGGGAAACGTTAATTATACAGACTATTTAATTTTCTTTTGCTGAAACGCTACCATAGGAAAAGGCAGTTATATTCTGAAATGAAAGTGTAGAGCAAAGAGATACGGGTACAAAGGTATGCAATCGTTCACTTTTCTTTCACATGCACATCTGTGTGCATATGTGATATCATATCAAGCTTTCCTTTTTTATTTTTTTTAATTTTTTTTAAAGATTTTATTCATTTATTCGACAGAGATAGAGACAACCAGCGAGAGAGGGAACACAAGCAGGGGGAGTGGGAGAGGAAGAAGCAGGCTCATAGCGGAAGAGCCTGACGTGGGGCTCGATCCGATACGCCGGGATCACGCTCTGAGCCGAAGGCAGACGCTTAACCGCTGTGCCACCCAGGCGCCCCTCAAGCTTTCCTTTTTAAGGCATTAGAGGATGAGTTCAGGGAAGGAAGAGAAATAGGGAGAGTACCTGATTTCCCATCTGCTCTATTATAAGGAGTATGGGTAAAATATTGGTGAGTCGATGGAGTTTTACAAACTTCTTTGTAGTAATAACTTAATTCTCTAAACTTATTATAGGCATATCGACCATTCCAGCTTTGCAATTGAAAGGAATAAAGTGAGCTCTCTGAGGAGGCAAATTACACTACAAAATGAAACTAAGAATGGTGTACTAATCTCATGTGCAAAGAGAGGCTCTTAGGCACGAAACTATTAATTTTACACGTTTTTTTTTTTTTTAACACTTATGGCACTTGTTGTCTTGGATTCCAAGCTTGGCACAAAGGAATATAATAACACTCACCATACACAAATAGTGTTAATTTTGCCAGAAAAATACTGCACAAGAATAGTCATTAAAGATTTGGGTCTTTGTAGTAACTAAAAGCTGTAAAAGAATGAGCTAAACAAAAGAAGCAGCTTGATCATTTCTAAATAAAAAATAAACCTACGTCAGAATACCTTAAAAAGGGAAATAGCTATTTTCAAATAAATGTCTTCTCACTTTGAACTCCCTCCACGCAGACAATAACCATTTCAGATAATACTCTTCCATGCATCTCTCTACGGTATAGATTCATACGGAATATTATGAGGGGTTTTTTTTATTTTTACAATTTTACTTTTTAAGTTCTCACACAGTGAAATGGACCTGTTTTCTTTTGGAGTACAGTCCTATATGTGTTAACACATACAAAGATACACGTAACCACCACCACCACCACAGTTAGCTTACAGAGCAGTTCCCTTAACCCCCCAAACTCCCTTGTACTGTTCGCTTGGAGTGTCATTCTTCCTCTTTTCCTAATTCCAGGCAACCTCTGCTCTGTTCTCATCACTAAAGTTTTAGCTTTTCCAGAATGTCATATAAATGGAATCAAATACTATGTGACCACTGGAGACTGGATTCTTTCACTCACTATAATGTATTATAAAAAAATCTTTTTTAAAGATTTTACTTATTTATTTGAGAGAGAGAGAGAGACAGAGATAGCGACAGAGATAGGGAGACAGAGCACGAGTGGGGAGGAGAGGGAGAAGGACCTGGGATTATGATCCAAGCCAAAGGCAGATGCTTAACCAACTGAGCCACCCAGGCACCCCCGTATAATGTCTTTGACATCCATCCAAGTTATTTTGTATATTAGTAGTTTATTCCTTTTTACTGTTGCATAGTATTCTGTGGTAGGGATGTACCACAGTTGATTTATCCAATCACTCAAGGAAGGTCATTTAGGCTGCTTTCAGTTTGGGGCTATTATAAATAATGGTGCTATAAATATTTGTGTACAGGTTTTTGTGTGAACACAAGTTTTCACTTTTCTGTGGTAAATACTCCAGAGTGGGATTGGTGGGTCAAAGTGTATATTTAACTGTATAAGAGACACAATATGATATTTTAAATATTAAATCAAAGCACTGATAAAATACCAAAAGGACAATCAAAAGTTCTCTTCTGTAACTGACACACCTAAAAGCCATTCCTAGAAGTGAAATTCTCGAAACTGACAGTGAACAACATAGTTGCCTTTCATTCAGAGAGAAGAGAAAAATATTTCCCCTCATTATTTAGCTAATAAAAAGGATTATGATTGTAGGTAACACAAAACCATGGATGGTTATTTCAGAGTTTTCCTCATGGTTAGGAAGATGTCTGGAATCTCTTATGTCCTCATTAGCAATGTGAAAAGCCAAAGAATGGACTGGTAAATAGAGAGTGAATTCAGACAATTGGTCCCATTTTTCTTCATGTCAATGCCTCAAATTCTAGTCTTGCATCAACAGCAAAATGAGGTTACAAGTACAAAAAAAGTAATCCTCTTAAATGCATATAAACACAGTGCGGGAGAACCGAAGGGTAGATAGTTCCTAACAGAGAAAGTAAAGGGCAAGAAATCTAAGAAGGAGAGCTCTTTCAGTTGTGTCTGGAAGGCAAGAGAGGGTGAAAGCTGCTAGAGAAAGAGAGAGAAATGACTGTCCGGATTTGCTAGTTAGTTTGAGCTTCAGGCTGTGTAGAGCCCATTATTAGACCCGGGATCCATGAGTCACCTTGCTCTATACCTTCTATGAGCTAGCCCTCAGTCCCATATCCTCCTGTGGATATTACTCCCCAGGAAAGATGTCGATGCCTATTACCGGGCTTGGCCAATGATGGTAATTCTGACAGAGAAATTGTAATGAGACGGCTAAGTAGTTTTGGTTTGTTTGTTTTGTGAAAATTCGCTAATAGCCCACAATGTGCTAGGCATTCTTCTAGGCACTGTGCCTTCACTGGTGATCAAAAATAGACAAAAATGCCTGTCCTCTTGGATCCAACATTCCCATATAAGTCAAAGTGATTCAGTGCTAGGCACTTGTGCATTTTCCATGGTGGTCTGTTCTAAGCCTTAAGCCAAAACTCAAAGGTATAGAAGTTTATTCACAAGTTATTAAAGACAGTTTTGCCATCTGTTTAAATAATTTCAAAAATCAGCGCTAACATTGACTCATATTAGACATTCATCACTGCAAGAATTCTCTCAATTAGCTTATGTCTTACTCACTTTATGGGTTAATGAATCAGAGTCCTGAGATAAGCATATGTATGTGTGTCAACAGGCAAACACCTGCTTGTTTACTTGTATCTAATGCCTTCTTCGTGATTATATAATGATTATGTACTTTTTCTGGGTTAATGTAATAATGTAATTATTTTTTCCACTGGAGTATTATTGAAAATGCACTGATTAAAAAGATGCACTTCTGTGGTTCTTATATTTTCTATTTCTATTTTGACCATTCTACAGAATAGTTCGTCTTGATGCTAATTTGTTCATAATTTGTCATCTCTCCCAGGGATAAACAAGATGGGATGCTGACCCTTCAGGATGATGCTCACCAAGTGGTTCCATGCTGTTAGTGGTACAGCCGGGACTCATTTTTAGATCCTCAATTTAAAAAAGCATGTGTTAGAGTCAATCTCCACTCATTTCACCCAAATTAAGAATGCAAGGCAGACACAGGCCATACCTCCAGCACCCGTGCAGCCCCAATCAAGCAAAGAGAAATCTGAGGAGGAGAACAGATACATAGCTGTACCTGTGGCATTGATTTGCTGGCCTGCTCTGTTTCTGGAATATGACAACACCAACTGAGCAACAAACAAAACCAAACCCCGTCTATATTAAGTCAGAAAAGTACAGCGCTATGGATAGTACAGATGTTAGAAAACTTCCGGCATTATTTGAGAACAAAGCTGGGCTCTGGTTGTTGAAATGATTAAAAATCTCCCTCTGTGGTGATTTGGAAAGGCATCTGAGGTGCATGGAGCAGGTTGCTTTGTGATTTGCAAAAGAGATGGGTGTGCAATTATTTACTGTGATAATCTGTGGACTGGGATCACTTTGAGCAATTAAACCCCATTTATTTTTAACAAGAAGTATGGGGATTTTTCTTCTTAGCCTAAGTACATTGAAATAAGCTTCATTTTTTCTGATTAGCTACCCATTCCCTGCGCCAAATGTGTTGAGGTTTCCTGCTATTATTCTGCAAAATACTGGAAGGCAGAGATGGGCCTTATTTATTTCTGGGTCATTCTGTCTGGTACGCTGCGCTGTTCCTAGAAGGTGCTAAAACATATTCGGGCTGATCTGTTTAGTAGTTTGTTAGTGCAGGATTCTGATTCAGGAATCAGGAGTCAAAATATAAGGACCATTTATCTGAGTTGTCAGCCTATTCAGCTTCTCTGTGCTCTGTTTTATGTCTCTTTTACCCTATTTTTTCTCCTTTACTGCCATTTTCCAGGCCTGTTCACTCCTCCCTCTCCTACTCTTTTCTCCTATAGCGGGGACTCTAGGAGACCACAACCCTATTTCTCCTCCTCAGAGAGTCTTATCTGTGAATCTTATTCCTTACGTGCAATCTTCTTAGGTGCAGAGCACATCCTTCTTCATTTATGTGAAGAAGGACCCTTGGGAACCATTAAGAGGACCCTCGGGAACCTCTAAGACCCTTGGGCTCTTTTAAGAGGAGCTCCATCCTGAGGTCTGCACGTATTAGATTTTCATTGTTGCTATTTGATAAAGCATATTGGTGTTCATTTCTTGAATTGTGCAGAAAACTACACGTTTTGGCAACCACACTCTATCTCCATATGACCCAGAGACATGGCCTAAAGAAACTTCAGACTGCCAATGGATGTCCCTCCAAGGTTTAAAGTCTCCCTTTTTAGTAGTGGTGATAGCAAACAAGAAGAAATGTAAGTAATATGTGGGGGTCTACTCCATATCTACTATTGTGCTGGGAACAATACATGGGTCACTTCATCTTCACAAAACCCCCATGACATACATACATGTGTGTATATATGTATATATATATATATATATATATACACACACACACACATATACATAGACATATATACATATATAGTCATTGACATTTTGACCAGCAAAGTCATGTAACTTGTCCAAGTCACATAGCTGCAGATCCAAAGAGGGCAGAGCAGGTCTGAACTGGAGTTGATCAGTGTCTGCTTCCTCTATCATTCCCTTCTTCTTTTTTTTTTTAAAGATTTTATTTATTTATTTGACAGAGACAGACAGCCAGCGAAAGAGGAAACACAAACAGGGGGTGTGGGAGAGGAAGAAGCAGGCTCCCAGCGGAGGAGCCCGATGCGGGGCTCGATCCCAGGACTCTGGGATCACGCCCTGAGCCGAAGGCAGATGCTTAACGACTGCACCACCCAGGCGCCCCTCATTCCCCTCTTTCTTGAGCTAATAAAAGTGTCAGATCATACTCATATTCATTCTATCTTATCATAGCTCCTTCAGTGCTTTCACAACTATCCCTTCTGGCCCTTTTCCAGGGAGAAGGGATTTAGGGGGAGCTAAACAATGAAATGTACAGAATTGAGGTCATGAATGGAAATATAGGGATTTTTAGATGGCACATTGTGACTGCTTCTTGTAGACACCAAACTGGATTCCTAACGGCTGTGGGGGACAATGGTTCTCCAGTTTTAGTGGCATGTAAGTCACCAGGGCAGATTCCCTTTCCCGGCTTCATCCTCAGAGAATCTGGCTTGGTAAGTCTATAGCATGCTAGGGAGTGAATTTTGGTAACAAGCACCTCAGAGAAGTTGATAAGGAAGGTCCTCCAATCACTTGATACTTGTGCTGTCTTAAAATTTGTGTGGTTTCCTTAAATGCATGCTTTTATGAGGGACTTCGTCCACATTTCTGAAATCACCAGCTTTCTGAATATTTAACCATTGTGAAATAATGTTTCTATCATAAATGGATTTCTAGAAATCACTGAGAAGAAAAACAAATGATAGAAAAGAACTGATTCATATCACCAGGAGGCAGTATGTCCAAGGCATTCATACCATGCAAACAAGAATTTGACCAGGTAAGTTTTTTAAAAATTGGGAATTTAAGAACTGTGAGTATGTGTGCGTTAGGGAAGTAGGGGGTGGTGAGTATTTTAGCCATTACATCAACTGATGAAAACAAACAAAAAACCCTTAAAATTGTGTTCTCTTTAAGAGAATAAAAAAACTGAAAGGAATGTATTTTATCAGAAGAGCCAGTTATATTTAAAATTCACCACCTTATGTCAAAGATAAATGCTAAAGTGAGATTTTTGGAAGGTGGAAATTTGTATCCACAAGGTACTCATAGCACCTATCTCAGGATCTCTTTCACTGTTCATGTTGCTGGAAGAGTCTTTATAAATGCCTTTGCCAAAGTATATCAATAGCATAATGTGAATGAAGCAACAGAACACTGTTTAATAGAAGCTAGAGGTGAAATGTGTGATCATCAGTTTTCGATCTGAATCTATAAATGGCTGGCAAGCGATCATTCCTCTTACCCAAGTACCTTAATTTAAAACTTCTGTTGGCACTGTGGTCTTGATAATGGAATGAATAAAGCATGAACTTTGGAAGAAAATTTGGAAATTCCACATTATTCATGTTAGGCAGCTGAAGAAGAGGGGTGGGATGGGGAAAGTCTTAGACTATATATACCATAAAGAATGATTTTCTTATTTCGAAGAAGAAATTTAAACCCTCTTAAAACATATCCTTTTCCATAAAAAAAAAAAACCACATTGATGAAGCACTTCGTTGCCTGTTGAAAACGGCAGACAGAGGGAAGGTCTACAGGTGGCCTAGGTGGGAGTGGAATTCCACCCGGCTAAGGATTTAGAATAGGGAATTGCCATCTAGGCAGTAGAAGACTAAGACAGGAATAACCAAGGGTTTACCAGCCAAGGGATAATTCTAAGGAATCCACTCAAATGAAGAAATCCAAAGGGGAACGTGAGTGTCAAGAATCTCCGAGATGGAGATGAGAGCAAACACGTTCAACTGGGAGCGAATTAATGGGTGGAGGGAAATAGTGGTTCAGAGCACTGGCTTTTTAGAGCTGGAATTTGTGCCTTGCTTTTATGAGATGGTTGGGTCATAGCATACAGGAAGGTGGCCTCAACATAAAAGACTACCCTGACGTGAAGGGCAGACTGGACAGGCACTCTTGGGTAAGCTCTCTGTATCTACATTTACCTATATCCATACTGACTTGTGAAAAGGAGATCTGTGTAACAGGAGAGGCAGCTATCCTGATGAATGCGAAATTGACAGGAAAACAACACAAGCTCCAGAAGCATCACCACCACAGCCTACCAGGGGTGGATTTTCAGGCAGCCCACCTGAGGACCAAGTTGAACCACATCAGTGAAAAGACAGTACACACTCACTGGTAACCACATATGCTGAAGTAGAATCACATGGTTTTTATCTACATCCTGCAAAAAAGAAAAAAAAAAGACAGCCTACCTGAAGGGCATCCTTTGGTACTTTATGTCAGTTAGTGGCACAGATCAGGGGAGCTGCTAACGTTCATTCATATGGCTTGGGTTCCTTTTGCCTTCCTAGTCCCCCAGCCCATAACAGTTCACATCCCTTCTAGCGATACTGCATGATCAAAAGTAAACACGTGCACTTGTGGGGGTTTTGACCAAAGGGCCCTGGTGTTATCTGTCTTAATTAGTGAGAAAAAGAAAGGATGCAGAAATAAGTACACATCCTGCTCATGTTCCATATTGTTACTTTGGCATTCCTTCTCCCACTATTTACTTTAAATTAGAAACTCTATTCTCTGGCCAACACGAGATAGAACTAGAATTCTGATTTTGATAGTGACATCCATCTGAGATGAGTGTTTTGTGATTAAGGCCCTGAATCTATTCTGACCTAGTTTGAAGGTCTGAAATAATGCTGGACTGTGCTCTGTTCAGGCACATAGGAGTCAATCCTAGGAAAGCAGCTCACGGAGGCAAAAAGGTGAGATTGTTAGCTGGATCTGACAATTAGTTACTCAGTCAGAAAAAGAAATGTGAAAGATAATTTGCAGGCAAGACACGCTAGGTGCTTGCTGAGGACTGATAAGCCAATACTTGTTACAAAGTTCCTTATATAATGCAGGATATCTATAGGTTTTGTGCTAAAAAGCTACCTGACATAGCATTTTTCTTGAGGAATGTTTTCTCCGATGAAGTTAAGGATGAGTTAAACGATGTCATGGATAACTGGGTCAAACGGAGAGCCCACGATCTGAGAAGAGGGTAGAAGACACTAGTGCTACTCATATCCTGAGAAGCCCAGCTAATAGAGGGTTCAGTGCATGCTACGTGTCCTTCTACCCTTTTCTTGCCCAGCTAGGATGAACTTGGCAACGAAGAAAAAATGTCAACTTGAATAACTTAGAAAAAGGTCTAGATGTCGAATTATCACAAAATCAGATACCTATGGAAAGGACTACAGAAAATGACAGGAATCCCTTTTCTCTGGTTAATCATAAAGTTTCCTCTTCTAATGGCTAGGTGGGCTGAACTGGAATACGTGGGAGTATGTGGCATTATCGACCAAGGTGTGAGAGCCACTGTCACTTTAAGGCAAGACACCATTGCCACCACACAGGAAAAAATCTATAGTTCTATAGAATTAAGGATTGAGTATCACTGTCTACCTTGCCTCAGGGGATTTCCTTGTCATTTGGGTGGCTGTGTTGTGATCAAAATGGCTCTAGTTGACATTGAATATGAGACTCTCACCTGTTCTCACTGGTTCAGAAAACATCTTTGAGGAAAGCAGATCATGGCCCCCCAAAGTGCCTACCTCCTAACCCCCAATACTTGTGTTGCCTCACATGAGAAAGGGGACTTTGCAGATGTAGTGAAGGTCTTGGGCCTTGCGATGGGAGATGATCTCAGTGTGCTCTTTCTGATCACATGAGTCCTTAAAAAGCAGAGAGTCTTTTTTGCTGGGGTCAGAGAGATATGCCATGATGGAGGAAGGGTTAGAGAAATGAGACCTTGCTGGCTTTGAAGATGGAGAAAGTGGGCCACCAGCCAAGGAATGTGGGCAACCTCCTGAAGCGGGAAAAGGCAAGGAAACTGAGTCTCCCCTAGAGTTTCTGGAAGGGAATTCAGCCCTGTTGATACTACCATTTTATCCTGGGTCACACTTCTTTTTTTTTTTTTTAAAAGATTTTATTTATTTTTTTGACAGAGATAGAGACAGCCAGCGAGAGAGGGAACACAAGCAGGGGGAGTGGGAGAGGAAGAAGCAGGCTCATAGCAGAGGAGCCTGATGTGGGGCTCGATCCCACAACGCCGGGATCACGCCCTGAGCCGAAGGCAGACGCTTAACCGCTGTGCCACCCAGGCGCCCCCTGGGTCACACTTCTGACCTACAGAACTAGAAGATGATAAATTTGTGTTGTTTTAAGCCACTGAGCTTGTGGTCATTTGTTACAGCAGCAAGAGGAATCTACTACAATCTGTGTGACAACAAATCTCCAGTCCATATTTCTAGTTTTCTGGCTGTAACTGCTCTTTTTTCACTTGCATCTTAATTAGAGAATATCAAGCTATAGATATATCTTAGTAACTTCTCAATTAAAAAGGATAATATAACCACCCTGAAGGTGAGCTAAGAGTTCTCATGGTTCAGCACGGTAAACAGGACAGGTGGTGACAGGCAGAAAGTTGTCTCCTCTAATACGTGTCCTTACCCATGGGACAAAAAGGCAGGTTTTAAATTCAAAGAGCCCACTTTCAGTCCTCTCTGTTACGTATCTCCTGTGTTCCATGAGTTACAATATTTGTGAAACTCAGTTTTGTCACCTGCAAAAATCTGTAATATTTCTTTTCAGGATCTCCATTAAGATTAAATGAGATAGGGGCACCTGTGTGGCTCAGTACACTAAGAATCTGACTTTGGCTCAGGTCATGATCTCAGAGTCCTGGGATTGAGCCCCATATCAGGCTCCATAGTCAGCAGGAAGTCTGCTTGTCTCTCTCCTTCTGCCCCCTCCCTCCCACCACTGCTCAAGCTCTCTCTCAAATAAATAAAAAAATATTTTTTCAAAGACTGAATGAGACAACATATGCCAAGCACATAGCAAGGAATCCTGTACATGCCTTTTACACATAGTAGTTTGTAACTATTTTGAAACAATGGCATCTCTCTAGGATGTGGCAGACATTGGGGAAAATGGCTTGGAGACTGAGGCAGAATTGTACACATATAGACAGAAGGCAAGGTACAGCTTCTAAGAAGCACACTTATACAAAACCACAACTTGCTCCCAGGCTTGGCACTGATCAATGGGCAGAGTCCAAAGTGAGGTAGTGGGTTCTTTTTTTTTTTTTTTAAGATTTTTATTTATTTATTTGACAGAGATAGAGAGATAGAGACAGCCAGCGAGAGAGGGAACACAAGCAGGGGAGTGGGAGAGGAAGAAGCAGGCTTCCAGCGGAGGAGCCTGATGTGGGTCTCGATCCCAAAACGCCGGGATCATGCCCTGAGCCGAAGGCAGATGCTTAACGACTGTGCCACCCAGGCGCCCGGTAGTGGGTTCTGACCAGGTGAGTGAGACAAAGTGCTGGAAAAATCCTTGCTGTGATTCCTGGAGAACCAGGCAAGCAGAAGGTTGTCAATCCATCAGAAGGAGCAATCCATCAAGTAGCACCACCATCAGAACACAAGGAGGAGGGGCTCTGTCTGCAGAACATTATGAGGAACACAAGCCAGGATAAGCAGAAGGGAGGTGGATGAGGTTCCCGGTGAGGGGGAACACATCGAGCCCCCCGGAGCTGGGATCTGGGAGGCCTTGAGAGGGAGAGTAGAATCATCAGTTTAGCATCTGCATCCTCCATCTCATAACTAACGTTAGGCTTTCCACTGAATGGGAGAAGCCACAGCAACCGAGGTATCCTCAGCCTCAGTCAGGATCCCTTAGGTGGGGCCATCTCTGCTCCCCAGCTGGAGGGAGCTGAGAGACTCCAAAGCAGGAAAAGTAATGCAGACACTGGAAGTAGTCATTTAAAAATTCTTCTTTTCCTCCCTCTCATACTTTCCGTCTTATTCATCTGTCTCTCTGTCACTGGCAGTAGTCAGATTCCCTGACTCTGAATGATGTTTTACACCCCTGTATCTTTTGCTCTCATTATCCAATCTACCACCAAGCCGTGTCCATTCAACATGTCAAGTATCTTCCACTAGTACATTTCCAGAATTGCTCCTGACTGGCCACCTTCTAAGGCAGATTCCCTGAGTAGCTGTCATTCACTCCTTCTTTATGTCACCACTGTCTTTTATACCCACAGTAGTTTTCTATCACATTTCCATAATCAAGTCAAAGAAGCCATACTAATCTACTATGACCCTATTCACAACGCTCCAACTCTTTTGCTAGCACTCTCAATTGTACTTAGCGTAGCCCATCCTCCATCCTAATTTTCCATTTCTGCCAATGCAGCTTCTTCAAGATGAGGCCAAATTCAACTAACTTAATGATTCTCAAATAGTTCATAGTAATTGACAGAGAAGGTAGAGTTCTCACCCTGGTTATCCAGAGAATAGCAGTTGCTGTTGTACCCCTCCTTGATATCAAATACATTTTACAGTAGGGAGTGGACTCTAGCAAGAAGCTCATGTTACTACCTTGATTCTTGCTTGAGACAGTCCAGTTCTGTGTAAGAGTTCTGTGATGAGAGGGAGTTAAGATGGCGGAGGAGTGGGGGACCCCTTTTCAGCCAGTCCCCTGAGTTGAGCTGGATAGGTACCAGACCAGCCTGAACATCCATGGAATCAGCCTGAGATGCAGGAAGATACATCTGGATCTCTACAAATGAACATCTCCAGTGCTGAGTATTGAGGTACGAAGCGGGGAGCCCTGAAACCGCACACAGATATCGGAAGATAAACGGAAAGGGGAGGGAGCCGCCGCGTTCGGGCACCAGGAAGTGGTAGCCACCTGCAAGGGGAGCGGAGGGACTCGAGGACCAGCACCCATGAAACAGCAGACTGAGACCGTGAGCCGGGAGAGCGCGCCACCAGTCATCTCACGGAACTCCGGGATCCCGGTGTGCTCACTGGATCCAGACTGAGACCGGGAGCGCCGGGAGTGCGTGGGGGTGGGAGGTGGGGGGTGGGGCGGCTGGCGGCTAGAAACACAAAGGACAGACACGCGCCCGCCCTGGAAGTGAGGGCTGGGATGCCAGGTGTGGGGCACACATCCCGGGACGCTGCAGGGTTGAGCAGCACCAACAGTAACAGAGTTAAAGTGGCCAGATAATCAGTGGAGAACGGTCCGCAATCCCTCTGTTCTGTGACAGAGGCTGAGATTCGGCCACTGCTGCTCTGACTCTCAAAAGAGGCACAGCAAACCACGAGGGAAAGACACCAGAGAACAAAAGCCTGGAAATACCGGCTCAGAGTGTGCCCATCCCCATCCCCCCTTGCAGGGGACATGGAGCCTCTACCCAAACAGGGTTGCATAAGTACTGGCGCGGCAGGCCCCTCCCCCAGAAGGCAGGCTGAAAAATCAAGAAGCCCACATCCTGGGGCGCCTGGGTGGCACAGTCATTAAGCGCCTGTCTTCGGCTTAGGGCGTGATCCCGGTGTTCCAGAAAGGAGTCCCTCATCGGGCTCCTCTGCTGGGAGCCTGCTTCTACCTCTCGCACTCCCCTGCTTGTGTTCCCTCTCTCGCTGGTTGGCTCTCTGCCACATAAATAAATAAATAAAATCTTTAAAGAAGAAGCCCACATCCCTAAGATCTCTACAAAACAAGGGGCATGGCCTGGGACCTAGTCAATAATTTGGGCTCTAGACAACCCCGCAACCTCTCCTCATCAGAATGACAAGAAGGAGAAATCCCCCCCAGCAAAGAAAAGACAGTGAGTCTGTGGCCTCTACCACAGAAATAATGGATATGGATGTAACCAAATTATCAGAAATGGAATTCAGAGAAACAATGGTCAAAATGATGAGTAGAATTGAAAAAAGTATTAACGAAAATGTTACTGAAAATATAGAATCCCTAAGCACGGAAACGAGGGCGAATCTGACAGAAATTAAAAATTCTATGAGCCAAATGCAGGCAAAACTAGAGGCTCTGATGGCCAGGGTCACTGAAGCAGAGGAACATATTAGCGAATTGGAGGATAGGTTAGTAGANGAAAAAACGAAAATAGAAGCTGGACTTAAAAAAATCCACGCCCGCAAATGTAGGTTACGGGAGATTACTGACTTAATGAAACGATCCAATGTCAGAATCATCGGCATTCCCGAGGGGGTAGAGAAAAACAGAGGTCTAGAAGAGACATTTGAACAAATTGTAGCTGAAAACTTCCCTAATCTAGCAAGGGAAACAAGCATTCGTGTCCAAGAGACAGAGAGGACCCCTCCAAAGCTCAACCACAACAAACCTACGCCACGTCACGTCATAGTGCAATTCGCAAATATTAGATCCAAGGATACAGTATTGAAAGTGGCCAGGGCAAGAAATTTCTCACGTACCAAGGCAAAGGTATCAGAATCACGTCAGACCTGTCTACACAGACCTGGAATGAGAGAAAGGGTTGGGGGAGGGCATTTTTAAAGATCTTTCAGAGAAATCATGCAGCCAAGGATCCTTTATCCAGCAAGGCTGTCATTCAGAATTGATGGAGAAATAAAGACGTTCCAGAATCGNCCTCACTCAAAAGAATAGAAAAATCTAAAATGCAGTTTCTATATTCTCACCTCAAGAAACTGGAACAGCAACAGAGGGACAGGCCTAACCCACTGACAAGGAAGGAGTTGACCAAGATTAGAGCAGAAATCAATGAATTAGAGACCAGAACCACAGTAGAGCAGATCAACAGGACTAGAAGCTGGTTCTTTGAGAGAATCCATAAAATTGATAGACCACTGGCAAAACTTGTCCAAAAACAAAGAGAAAGGACTGAGATTATTAAAATTATGACTGAAAAGGGAGAGGTCACGACCAGCACCATTGAAATTGCAAGGATTATTAGAAACTTTTATCAACAGCTATATGCCAAAAAACTAAACAATCTGGAAGAGATGGAGGCCTTCCTGGAAACCTATAAACTACCAAGACTGAAACAGGAAGAAATAGATTTCTTAAATAGGCCAATTAACTATGAAGAAATTGAGTCAGTGATAAACAACCTTCCAAATAATAAAACTCCAGGCCCAGACGGTTTTCCTGGGGAATTCTACCAAACATTCAAAGAAGAAATAATACCTATTCTCCTAAAGCTATTTCAAAAAATAGAAACAGAAGGAAAGCTACCAAACTCATTCTATGAGGCTAATATTACCTTGATCCCCAAACCAGGCAAAGACCCCCTCAAAAAGGAGAATTACAGACCGATTTCTCTAATGAATATGGATGCCAAAATCCTCAACAAGATCCTTGCTAATAGAATCCAACAGTACATTAAAAGGATTATCCATCATGACCAAGTGGGATTCATACCTGGGATGCAAGCATGGTTCAACACTCGCAAATCAATCAATGTGATACATCATATCAACAAGAAAAGACTCAAGAACCATATGATCCTCTCAATTGATGCAGAAAAAGCATTTGACAAAATACAGCATCCTTTCCTGATTAAAACCCTTCAGAGTGTAGGAATAGAGGGTACATTTCTCAATCTCATAAAAGCCATCTATGAAAAGCCTACTGCAAGCATTATTCTCAATGGGGAAAAGCTGGAAGCCTTTCCCTTAAGATCAGGAACACGACAAGGATGCCCACTCTCGCCACTATTATTCAACATAGTACTAGAAGTCCTTGCAACAGCAATCAGAAGACAAAAAGGGATCAAAGGTATCCAAATCGGCAAAGAAGAAGTCAAACTGTCTCTCTTTGCAGATGACATGATACTCTATATGGAAAACCCAAAGGAATCCACTCCCAAACTATTAGAAGTTATAGAACAATTCAGTAAGGTGGCAGGATACAAAATCAATGCCCAGAAATCAGTTGCATTTCTATACACGAATAACGAGACTGAAGAAAGAGAAATTAGGGAATCCATCCCATTTACAATAACACCAAAAACCATACGTTACCTTGGAATTAACTTAACCAGAGACGTAAAGGACCTATATCCTAGAAACTATAGATCACTTTTGAAAGATATTGAGGAAGACATAAAAAGATGGAAAAATATTCCATGCTCATGGATTGGAAGAATTAACATAGTTAAAATGTCCATACTACCCAGAGCAATCTACACTTTCAATGCTATCCCGATCAAAATACCGAGGACATTTTTCAAAGAACTGGAACAAATAGTCCTTAAATTTGTATGGAACCAGAAAAGGCCCCGAATCTCCAAGGAACTGTTGAAAAGGAAAAACAAAGCTGGGGGCATCACAATGCCGGATTTCGAGCTGTACTACAAAGCTGTGATCACAAAGACAGCATGGTACTGGCACAAAAACAGACACATCGACCAATGGAACAGAATAGAGAACCCAGAAATGGACCCTCGGCTCTTTGGGCAACTAATCTTTGATAAAGCAGGAAAAAACATCCGGTGGAAAAAAGACAGTCTCTTCAATAAATGGTGCTGGGAAAATTGGACAGCTACATGCAAAAGAATGAAACTTGACCACTCTCTCACACCATACACAAAAATAAACTCCAAATGGATGAAAGACCTCAATGTGAGACAGGTATCCATCAAAATCCTAGAGGAGAACAAAGGCAGCAACCTCTACGCCATCGGCCAGAGCAACCTTTTTCACGACACATCTCCAAAGGCAAGAGAAACAAAAGATAAAATGAACTTATGGGACTTTATCAGGATAAAGAGCTTCTGCACAGCCAAGGAAACAGTCAAAAAAACTAAGAGACAGCCCACGGAATGGGAGAATATATTTGCAAAGGACACCACAGATAAAGGACTGGTATCCAAGATCTACAAAGAACTTCTCAAACTCAATACACGAGAAACAAATAAACAAATCATAAAATGGGCAGAAGATATGAACAGACACTTTTCCAATGAAGACATACAAATGGCTAACAGACACATGAAAAAATGTTCAAAATCATTAGCCATCAGGGAAATTCAAATCAAAACCACACTGAGATACCACCTTATGCCAGTTAGAATGGCAAAGATAGACAAGGCAAGAAACAACAATTGTTGGAGAGGATGTGGAGAAAGGGGATCCCTCCTACATTGTTGGTGGGAATGCAAGTTGGTACAGTCTCTTTGGAAAACAGTGTGGAGGTCCCTTAAAAAGTTAAAAATTGAGCTACCCTATGATCCAGCCATTGTACCCTGGTGTTTACCCCAAAGATAGAGACGTAGTGAAGAGAAGGGCCCTATGCACCCCAATGTTCATAGCAGCATTGTCCACAATAGCTAAATCACGGAAGGAGCCAAGATNGGAAGGAGCCGAGATGCCCTTCAACAGATGACTGGATTAAGAAGCTGTGGTCCATATATACAATGGAATATTACTCAGCTATCAGAAAGAACGAATTCTCAACATTTGCTGCAACATGGCCGGCACTGGAGGAGATAATGCTAAGTGAAATAAGTCAAGCAGAGAAAGACAATTATCATATGATTTCTCTATATATGGATCATAAGAAGTAGGAAGATCGGTAGGGGAAGGAAGGGATAAAGAAAGAGGGGGTAATCAGAAGGGGGAATGAAACGTGAGAGACTACGGACTATGAGAAACAAACTGGGGGCCTCAGAGGGCAGGGGGGTGGGGTATTGGGATAGACTGGTGATGGGTAGTAAGGAGGGCACGTACTGCATGGTGCACTGGGTGTTATACACATAATGAAGCATCGAACTTTACATCGGAATCTGGCGATGTACTGTATGGTGACTAACATAATATAATAAAAAATCATTAAAAAAAAAGAGTTCTGTGATGAGACTCACAGCTTCTGCTGGAGATTCAAAGCTCCCAAGGCTTGGCTCAGTGTGCCTTGTCTCACCCCAGTTTATGCAGTTGCATCTGGTGACTTCTATTTTGCTGTTTATGGACAGCATTAACCATCACCAGACCTTCTTCCAAGAAGCTTATGGGCAGTGCCTTCCCTTCTTGATGTCTTCCTACAATAATAGGTGGGAATGTGGGGCCTTTGATGTGCAAATGTACAGTAAGTATTTGACACTCCATAGCACTAAAACACCAGGGATATTTCTGGTGGCACATCAATCTCACAGTTATCAAATAATGTGCCTTGATATCTTTGAAGTACACTTTAGAATTTTGAAATGTATCTTAGTACTTAATATTGTTTTGTCACACTATAATTACTGCTTTAAAATTTTAGGTCATATAAACTCTTGGGTGCTAGTGCACAGACTAAGAAATTATCATTTCAAAAGATGGTTTTCAAAAACTTCCCTTCTCCTGTCCATCCTCTACTTAAAGTGTTGCTCGTTTTATGCCTTCCAAATGAATTATGTATCTGCAGATGAAAGTCTAAAGAGGAAACAAAGGGGACATGGTTTGGGAAATCTGAAATTCCAACAGGCTGAGTGGAAATCTAGCCCATATTTTACACTCCTGGGATGTTGGATGTTGAGAAAGATACCAAAAATGTATGCAGTCACATCCCCACAGTGTCTCCCTCATGATTTTGTCCCATGAGAATTTAAAATTTCCAGTTAAGGATTCTTTTAGTTTGATGTTTTCAAAAACTCATAGCAAGATATCAATATGTTTCCAGGAAATGTAAATCATTAATCATTGTATATCTATATACAATACACTTTCCAGTTGGTTCTCCTGCTCTGAATTAAACTCAAAACAAATGAAAGTCAAAGGTGAGCTTTCTGTTATCTGTTCATTGGATGGGTGATCTATTCATTAATTCCCAGAGTTAGCGGTTCAAACAACTAACACCGTGTGTGTGCCAACTACGTGTCAGGCATTATGCTAAGCGTCAGAGCAGGGGGCCCAGCCAGAGAGGATGATGTTTGGGATTTACTATTGCCAGTTTCTGTCCCCTGCACAGGGTTGTCCCCTGCATGCACCGAAGTATGAGAGGCACTGATAAAAAGAAAGAGATGCCAAAAGATCTTGGAGAACAAATTAGAGGTGGCAAATTTGACCAATTTCTGTTTTAAATTTTGCAAGGCCTTTTGGGAATCATTCTGGGTGGAGAAATTATAAGATGCTTAAAGTGTGGGGAACTGGGGATTATATTGCCTTTTTATGATCCAGCTTCCTCAAGATCAAATTAAATAGCATGAAAATTAAACTTCCATGTGACACTGTCTTCAACTTGGGAGACTGCCTAGTTCATTCAAGTCAAAAGTGACAGGATTGTACTTTGAGGAACTTCACTAGAAAAGAAGAACAGTGGGTCACCAGGGATTTACTTTGTAGTAAATTCACTTCCTAATTGTCTGTCTATTCATGGCCAGCCACATGCTCCTCTGAATAATAATTCAAGACCAATTCACAGCATTTGTTGCAGCAGGGGTCATTCCACCAAATAAAGTTCAAAAATCTAATAAGCTGTCTTAGGTATTTGTTTCTCAAACAACACCTAAATTATAAAAACTCCATGTCTTAAATAGGCCTTAGTAGTGATTGAGAATTGCCTGAATGATTCTATTCAGGCATTTGATTGTGATCTATAGCACTGCAGAGAGATGCTGGATACATATGGAATTGAAGGAATGGTGCACTATTTTAAAAAGCTAAAATGCACCGTTTGTCTCTTCAGTGCTTAAAATTCCAAAAACTTTATTTCTAGAAAGTTCTTCGTACATAAATACATTCTCCAAAAGTTTATTTTCATGTTTGTTATTTGGTATTAAAAATACGGTTTCCATTTAAAAACAAAAAGCACACAGAAGTCTGGGTTCCAAAGTCAAGAGGATAAGTTTAGTTGTATATTACACATTATTAACTGAAATGGGTACACTTTCAAGAGTGTTATAATTTTCTTTTTTTGCCAATATATTTTACATTGTGAATATGGTGAATAAGGGCATTGGCTTTGTTTTTACACCATTCCAGGCTCCAACCTAAGGAAACTAGTAAGGTAACTTTAGAATATCCTAACAATATCAACCTTACAGGATTGCTGAGAGAATTTAAAGCAATAGTGAGTGTAAAACACTTAGCACATTGCACGATGAATAAAAAGTAGTCAGTAATTGACAGTGGTGGCTGACATTATTTTTAACAGCCACTATCACACACACTTTACCTTATCAATACCCTGAGAGTACAAACTATTGCAATGATTATAATAAGGCTCTTGCCAAAAGCACTGGTCAGAGTTCAGACTTCTGTCGCAGAGGTATCAAGAAGTCTGGTCCCCTCCTCAAGTGATAGCTCATTCATGAGAGCCTTTTATTAGTAGGAATTATTTCCTCAAGTTTGTCTACCAAACATGTGCATGAGTTAAGTGTTTATGAAAATGCATCAACAGGGGCTCCTGGGCGGCTCAGTTGGTTGAGCGTCTGCCTTTGGCTCAGGTCATGATCATAGAGTCCTGGGATCAAGTCCCATATTGGGCTCCTTGCTCAGTGGGGGACCTGCTTCTCTCTCTCCCTCCACCCCTCCCCTGCTTGTGCTCTCTCTGTCTCTCTCTCGGATAAATAAATAAAATTAAAAAAAATACATCAACATCAGTAATAATATTGTCCATGGTAATCATAATAGAATAGAATATACCATTTGCTACATTCCTACTCTGTGTTAGATATTTTACAATGTACTTTACATATGTTCTGCCTTGCTTTATTTTGCAGCACAGAAGACCTCATTCACTTCCTCCAAGTCTGCTCAAATGTCCATTTATCATAAAGGCTGTTTGATTCCTAATAAAATAGCATTCTTTTAAAGATTTATTCATTTATTTTGAGAGAGAGAGAGAGAAAGAGCAAGGGGAGGGGCAGAGGGAGAGAATCAGATGCCCCACTGAGTGCAGAGAACAACACTGGGCTCGATCTCATGACCCTGAGATCATAACATGAGCGGAAATCAAGATTTGGATGCTTAACCTACTGAGCCACCCAGGTGCCCCAAAATAGCATTCTTGTAATTCTCTCTTGCCATTTTAACCTGACTTATTTTTTTCATAAAGCTCATAATCCCCAGATATTATACTGCATATTTGCTGGTGGTCTTTGCTGTCCTCTGTGACTAGGCTCAGGTCATGATCCCGGGGTCCTGGGATCGAGTCCCGCATTGGGCTCCCTGCTCGGTGGGAAGCCTGCATTTCCCTCTCCCTTTGCTGCTCCCCCTGCTTGTGATCTCTCTCTCTCTTTCTTTAATATTTAATTAAATAAATATCTTTTAAAAAATACCTGCTATTTCTATATATTCTAAGCCCATATAATTACTTGAAATTGAAACAAGAGTGCAAGAACAGAAATGACCCCAAAGCAAACAGAGACATCTCCTGAACATTTATTTTGTATGTAACATTACATTGAGCATGAGATTTCTTAATTTCACTCAATATTGACATTATGTCCATACGAGTGTCTTCTTTTCAATAAAGCAAAATAAGAACAGACCAAAGGATATCTTTGAATTTGCCAGTATCGTTCATGCACACAATTTTTTTTAGCTAAAACCCTTTTGCTCCAGAGCACTATTTTTTCTAGACAAAACACAATTTATACCACCATGTAAAGAAAATTGACTATTTATCCTAAGTTATTATTTCCCCAGGAAACTGCCACTAAGAATGTAAACATGAAATCATTACCTCTTTTCTGTTTGTTTGCTTCTTTGTGATTCTTGTGCTTCTGTTTTGCTCTGCATGGAATTTTCATGTAGAACTCAACAGAGACTCTATAACCCAGTTTACTAATGCTGTTTGTGACATAGGTTTCCTTTGTTCTAAAGGGTTGAAATTAATCACATAGCCTTTCTCCCATGTGTTTTTGAAGAGCACTGGTGGTATGAAATTCTGCACAAAGACTCAAGAATAGAAGGGGGGACAGAAGCAGTGTCGTGATCTGACCTAAGGTAATCTCATAACACACAGCTATTAAGTCGTTTTCTGCAGATATCCATGGCTGCCACTGGCTAGATGTGGGGAAGGGTGAGCCTCTTCCTTTAGGAGCTTTGCTCCTTGATTGTAATTTGAGCCACCTAGGAGCAAAATCTTCTTTAGACATTTATTAACAAGCAAGCACAAAACAGCCAGTCAACTCTATGAAGCCACAAATGTCTTTTAAAGTGATCCAACATCATTTTGCATGAAAACTTCACCCAAAGGCAAATATGATAATATTAGAGAAAGAATTCAACTAATTAGGCTGGTAGGAGCCAGGCAATCAAGAAGTCTCCAGAATTAGGAATCAAAATTGGAATGCTGTTTCTCACATTAAAGGGCGAGGCTTGGGGCGCCTGGGTGGTGCAGTCATTAAGTGTCTGCCTTCGGCTCAGGGCATGATCCCAGCGTTCCGGGATCAAGCCCCACATCAGGCTTCTCTGCTAGGAGCCTGCTTCTTCCTCTCCCACTCCCCCTGCTTGTGTTCCCTCTCTCGCTGGCTGTCTTTCTCTGTCAAATAAATAAAATCTTTAAAAAATAATAAAAATAAAGGATGAGGCTTTACTGGATTTGTATACCCTGTTCATAGAAGGGGATATCTCTACAATCCTTTAACCAGTACCCACATGGGAAAATCACTAATTACACCAATGAAAACTCACATTCTGCTGTTAATGTTAATTAACAACCCATTCTAACAACCCATTCTAACAGCAGTACGTGAGACAGAAGAAGCTCTAGGGTAGCTCTGAGGAAGGAGAGCTAAAGTGCTCGTGGCGTCCTCCTTTGGAAATGAGTTCTACGAGAGCAACTCACCATCTCTATACTTTAGCTCACACTAATTACTACATAGAGCTTGTCACGTTGTTAACATTGAAGTATTTGAAAATAAATTATAGGCATTCCAACAGGTGGGCAGAGCAAATACATCTGGGGAGCAATGCGTACTTTATCCTTCTTGAAGATTCACAAAGCATACTAACATATAAAAGGCTCTGAGGTATCACACAGTAAAGAAACTTGCTTAATTTTGTTCAACTCTAAGAACTCTCAAACTTATTTGATAATAGACAATACTTAAGCCTAGTGCTATTCAGAGTTTAAGGCAGTGGTTTTCAACGTGTGGTCCTTAAGCCAACAGAACGGCATCCACTGTAAAACCATTAGAAATGTAAATTCTTCAGTCCCAGCCCAGATTTGCTGAATTAGAAGCTCTGTGTGTGAAGAACACATCAATCTGTGTTTTAACAAATCCTTCAGGTGATTCTCATGCATGCCTACTAAACATGAGAGCCAGCATTCTGAAGGATACAATTTAGGGACTTTACTATATCAGCTTTATCTAGAGGAGTACCTTCTTCACTTAACCCAGCTGAACTTGTTTCTAATGGGAGATCCATTCTATAGCCCATGAAGGTCCTATCTGATTTGTAATTCAACTGTTAGTCCGTATAATCACATTCATGTTTCACCAGTCTTATTTTGGGGGGCCATCGCCACATAAGTAGTGGGATTTGTAATTTGCTTCCGGCCTGCAGTCCAAGACAATAAGACAGGAAAAGAGGTCACAATCTAATTAACTTTCTAATTAAAGGAACATGGTCGCTTTCTAATTACACTTACAAAGAATAAAACTTAGCCCGTAATTAGAAAGTTACTCTGCTCTATTTAAAATTTGCACTGTGTCAGCTATTCCATCATCATTATTATTGCTTAACATTTATTCTGAAATGCACAATCTATTTTCAAAGTGTCTTGGAAGAGGTTTTATTTATCTCTCACATTGAAATTGCAAAATAGGTCAGTATTTCACAGGCTGAAACAATGAGATGCAGAAAGTTTACGGCATTCACACTATATATCATTAACAGAGTTGGGATTTGACTTCATGGTCTTTGGTGACTATGTTTTTTAAAAAAAGATTTTTTTATTTATTTGACAGAGAGAGAGGGAACACAAGCAGGGGGAGTGGGAGAGGGAGAAGCGGGCTTCCCATCCAGCAGGGAGCCCGATGTGGGGCTCCATCCCAGAATGCTGGAATCACGGCCTGAACCCAAGGCAGAGGCCTAACGACTGAGCCACCCAGGCACCCCTGATCACTACATTTTTTACCCTCAGTTCCGTGGGTAACATTTCTTCTCTTACTATTTTTCTCTGGCTTTTTATTTATTTATTTATTTATTTATTTATTTATTTATTTATAGGATGCCAAGACTGTTTTTAGTATCCATATGTAACCACAGCAAGCCCGTGGCTACACATCTGTCCTAGAAAGCACTCCGCTATTAGAATCAGTTCTCTGGAGAGGCTATCAGAATGCAATGCATCCGTCACAGCACTCTGGCTTTCTCATTTTGATCTCACCAACCATGTGTGAACACACAGCCAATAATGAATGTCGACCAATAGATACTGTTTCTAACATGCTCTACTGTTTCTGCTTCATAAGAAACCATGTGTACTTCCAATAAGATGCAAAGACACTTTATGAAAGAAAAAACATAATAAAACGAAAATCAGGCTGCCTTTTTGTTTTACAACACAAAGTTGAAATTAAACATGTCATTGTTCATCAGAATATTGTTTCCCATTGCTGAAGAGAAGTGATGGGCCTGAGGGTCTCATGCATTACAAATCTCATGTGCTTTGGATAGCTAGTAAATCACTTGTGCTTTGCCTATAGTATTTTCTGTCGAGCTCAGCGTTTATTGCTTACAGCTGAATACAGTCACCTAAGTCATCCATCACATTTTTATAACCAACTGTAGCTTTCCTTCTTATGCACCAAGGAACTGGCACATTTTCAGAATGAGAATAAGTGAGAGGTGCCTTTACACATCCACAAGTACCATGCAAGCAATAAACAATACATGAATTATATAAGGGAGGAAAAATATAATACATATACCGAAATCAAGACCTAAGAGCTTTTGAAATCATCCACCCATATACCAGCCTCACACCTGACTTTCCACATTATCATCTTCCCAAATGCTTAGATCATTTAATGTGTATTTCTGTGAGTGTATGTTTATTAGTGGGCCAAGACTGAACATTTCAGATGTAGGCCAGAAGAAGGAATCTCATATCAGGGATTTAATAGCTAGGGAAACCTCCCCCTCCCCCCTGCCCCCAGTATACTACTTGAGCTTTCGTTAGTTTAAGATGCTATGGCAAATGGTAATTTTTAATATCAAATCCAACCCTCTCTCTTTTCTTAAGATTTTACTTATTTATTTGGGAGAGAGAGGAAGCAGGAGTGGGAGGAGGGGCAGAGAGAGAGGGAGAAGCTGACTCCCTACGGAGCAGGGAGCCCAATGTGGGGCTCGATCCCAGGGCCTTGAGATCATGAGCTGAGCTGAAGGCAGCCGCTTAACCGACTGAGCCAGCCATGTGACCCCCAACCCTCTCATTTTTAGTGGTAAAGATATGAGGCCCTCCTTGCTTATTTTGGCTGCTATATTCCTACCAATCTTACCAGGATCAGCTGGTTAGGTGACATTAGCTGAAGGTGATATATATACACGTCCTTTCAAATTCCTTGTTAAACTCTTCATTGGCACCTTGCTTCCAGATCTGTCAGGGCATGGGTTCACCACTGTGACAGCATATTAGAATTGCCTGGGGAGTTTATTAAAAGGTGGATGCTTGACTTCCATCTCCAGAGACTCAGATTTAATTTCTCTGGGTGAAGCTCAAGAACAGGGATTTTTAAAAAGTTCCCACAGATGATTTGAATATTGAGAACCTCTTCCTAGAATAAAGAAAAAGCAAAGTAAAAGGGAAGAAAGTCCCTTAATTCTACAGTATTTCTTGTCCTTGTTTTTGCCTCATATCCTCAATATTTGAGTATAATACTCTTTTTTACTCAGTTAGAGGAATAATTTTTTTTTTTACTCTTAAGGAAAAAAAAAAGAGTACTTTCCAGAAATCATTTCCATCCATTGCCACCTTAAAAAATAGAGCACTGGGTCCACAGTAACCCCTGAGCTCTCTAGAAGCCTTTAATAAAATGTTCTTCTGAAAAAGCTCTAATCTTTTTTTGACTTTATTTTTTTTAGAGCAGTTTTAGATTCATAGAAAAATTGAGAGGAAGGTACAGAGATTTCCCATGTACCTCTCAGCCCCACACAAGAGCTTTAATCTTTAATCACAGTTCATTACTTGCTCCTCTTCCTACTCCTCTTCTTTATACTCCTTTTTCCTACAATATTTTTTGGACAGGAATTTAGAAAGGGTTATCAAAAGAGATTTCCAAAAGCAAATAAAAGAAAGAAGTGCAAAAATGAGACTCTGATTTTCTACAAGTCAAGGCACTTAACTCTGTGACCGCTTTATACAACCCATAAAATACGCAGCCAGGGTATCATAGTTACTTACATGTTTTATTTACACTAGCAAATTATAAACTCTTTTGGAATAAGAACAACGCATTATGCCTTGGGTTACTTTACACATCACTCTTTCTAGTAGGTTCAAAAAATGGCACCAATACTGAGATTGCCACATACCTTGTACCGTTTCTCAGTCCTCATCTCTCACATACTCATACTCTTATTTTTGTTCATTTTTATTTTTTAATTTGCTTTTATTTTTAATTTTTTTAGAGAGGGAGCTAGAGAGTGAGTGGGGTGAGGGGAGAAGTAGAAGGAGAGGGACAGAGAGAATCTTTAGCAGGCTCCACACCCAGCACGAAGCCCCACACAGGGCTTGATCTCACGATCCTGAGATCAGGAGCTGAGTCCAAATCAAGAGTTGGATGCTTAAGCAACTAAGTCAGCCAGGCACCCCATTTTTACAAAAGGTCTTTTGTGTAAGTCCTAAAGCTATTAAAAGTGCACTGAATGGGGGCACCTGGGTGGCTCAGGGGTTGGGCATCTGCCTTCAGCTTGGGTCATGATCCTGGGGTCCTGGGATCGAACCCCACATCGGGATCCCTGCTCAGTAGGGAGCCTGCTTCTCCCTCTCCCACTCCCCCTGCTTGTGCGCATTCTCTCTCTCTGTCAAATGTATAAATAAAATCTTAAAAAAAATTAAAAGTGCACTAAATGATAAAAAGAATTATACACCATGACCAAGTGGATTTATACCAGGTATGCAAAGCTGGTTCAATACTGAAAATCAGCTGATGTAACCCATCACCTCAGTGGGCTAAAAAATCTACATGATCATGTCATTAGATGCAGAAAAAGCACTTGACAACATTTAACACTCATTTGTGATAAAAAAAAAAACATTCAGTAGGCTAGGAATTAAAAGGAACTTCCTCAGTTTGATAAAGATCATCTACAAAGACCTACAGCTAACATTTCAGTTGATGGTATGAAACTCAAAGCTATCCTAGTAAGATCAGGAACAGGAGAAGTATGTCTCCTGTTGCCACTGCTTTACAATGCGGTAGTGGAAGTCCTAGCTAATGCAGTAAGTCAAGAAAAGGAAATAAAAGATATACACATCTGGAAGAAAGAAATAGAACTGTCCTTGTTTACAGATGACATTATTATTTATGTAGAAAATCTGAAAGAATTGACCAAAACCCCTGGAACTAATAAGTAATTATAGCAAGGTTGCAGGATACAAGGCTAGTACACAGGAGCCAACTGCTCTCCTATATACCAGTACAAATAAGTGGAATCTGAAATTTAACATTTAAATCAGAACCCCCCAAAATGAAATGCTCAGCCGGGATTCTGCTTCTCCCTCTACCCCTCTCCCCTGTTCCTGATCTCTCTCAGGCTCTGTCTCTCTCTCAAATAAATAAATAAAATCTTTAAAAAAAGAAGCCTCTAGCTAAAAGGGAAAGAAAGGACAGGGTGGTGGGTTGGCCATGGGGAAGCAAGAGAAAGGGAGAGATCAGAAGTGAATTCCAAAGTTCTGACTTACATGACCGTATGGTTTCACCGACAGAGAAAGAAAAATACGGAGGAGGAGGAACAGTTGAGTCTGTGCCCCAGTTGAGATGGCAGTAGAGAGGAAAACCTGAGCTAGATGGGGGGCTTAGAGAGCCATCAGCACATAGTTGGTGGTCAGAGCCATTCTGGAATGTGACTGCCCTGAGAGAATTGAAAATGAGAAGATAGGAGACCAAGCCTTGGGGAGCTCTAAGAGGTGAGTGGCCACTGCGTGGTTTGAGTAGCACAGGTGTACAGAGAACCAAGGCAGCTCCTTCATGATAGTTTATAAAAGGAAAGAGCTTGGGGGAAGGGTAGAGAGTTGTAGTGTCAAATGCAGCAAAGGGGGTAATGTGAATAGGATGAAAAATATCTACTTGGGAGTGAGAACATTTCAGTTGAATTTTGATGGCTGAATTCAGACAGCTCCGGGTTGATGACCAAGTGTGATGTCATGTAGGACTGGAACTAGGATGAGGCAAACAAGGTGATCTGGGAACGAAATTTAAGGAAGCACTCATTCTTATGGTCCTTTAAGTCCAGAGAGAGGAGGAGGCAGATATAAACCCATTAGCCAAATGCCCAGGCAATGTCCAAGCTCCAGGTCAAGCAGTTAACCCTAGGGAGGTCTGGAGGCACAAAGACTTTAGGGACAAATCATAGTGGGGAGTGGCTGCTGCTCTAGGAAAAAATGTCCAAGGTCAAGGTTAGAAGGGGAGCAAATGAGTCACTGACTTAGGGCAGTAGATTCTAGATCAAGTCATCTTATAGTACAATGAACTGCATGAAATTTCTGACCCTTGACCATTTCAGATCTACAGAATGGCAATTTCATATATTTCAGTGTTATTCATATATTTCCACCAAGGCACGTGCAGTTCTGGGATCTGAATGGCGTCCAAATTGAAAAATAAGCGTTTGGAGGTCCTACCTGTGAATGCGAACATATGGTAATCAAGAGACCTTTATCATGCGCAAAACACTTTCTGGCATATTTTGTGCTGTTTTTATCCACAGGACCCCAGTGGCATTTTTTTCTAAGTAGACTGTAAATTCTTCTAGTAGAAGGGTATTTCTGGCACTCCTAGATTCAAAGCTTTAAAAAGCCACATTTAGAGCACCAGTAGGTATACAATTGATTCTCGATAGACGGAAGATGAAGGAGGCATAAAAAGGTGTTCTCCCTACATGAAAGCTAGATTTTCCTTGAAAGAGAGCAACCATCTTCAGCATCTTTACAACAGTAATACTTTATTTTAGTAACGGCTTGGATACAATATGATAGCTAGATAGCTAGCCAGACAGATAAATAGATAGGTGGATGGATAAATATGAGGATATAGACACAGAGATTTGGCTTACTTTCACTATTTTTATTATGCATTTCCTTTCATGTTTTCAGTGGGTTTTAAACCTTTGAGGAAGTTTTTCCCTTGCGCCATTTGAAATCTGAAAGGTAGTTTAAATTTAGACATACTTATTTTATTAAAACTCATTGCTTTTCTTATCAGTGAACTCATGCCATGCAATTTTTGGGCAAAATTATTTCAAGTGAAGCTGAGAGGGGATCCGGATTCAAGTACTCAATTCATTTTCTCTTTGCATAAAAATATCTCATTGCAGAGACAGGTTTCTAATTTCCAGCTGTGGTTTTCAAGTCTTTTTTTAATGATTTCTATGTTTGTATTGGGCCAGGCAAGCAATTTATATTAGTTCAAGTGGAGCTATTGGGATGCATTGGAAAATGCTGCTAAAAGAAGAATTATATAGAATAATAAATGCGATGTAATATATGTACATATATATGAATTTATTTGTGCTTTGTGATTATGTAATTCACAAATTCACAAATTATGCATCTTGATAAATGAAAGGATATCTCAGGCTGTCTCTAACCAATTTACAATCCCTTAGGTGCAGTGTAGAAAGAGAGAGGAATGTGAATCTTTTACCAATTTCCTGGATACCTAAATTCACCCTTAGATCCACAATTCCTTATTTGCAATTTGAAATTCCTAAAAGCTCTGAAAACTGAAAGCGTTTTGGTAATGTAAGTCATTTGGTGGCCAAACTTTCCTTGAAGCTGCTAAAAGGCAGCTTATAGTCTTTATTTATTGCTTAGTGTGAGGATTCATATGTCTTGCTGCAGACATTACTCTGATTACGGGGTATGCTCCTGAACTCTCTTGAGATGGTAGGTAATACATGGTATAGATACACCGTATTATACTACCACATTCTGAATAATAATTTTGAATTCAGAACCACACATCATGTCCCCGCCCCTCAGGAGCTGCTGATGGACTTCACCCTGTCTCCTTCCCTCTGCAAAGTGCTCTCAGGATATCTGAACAGTTACTAGAGGATCAAGGACTCTGGGCTTTATCTCAAGAGCCAAGTGAGAGGATTCAAGGGAGTAGCTTGGAGTGTGTTGACTAGTACTTTCTAAAATCAAATCTAGGGGCGCCTGGGTGGCACAGCAGTTGGGCATCTGCCTTCGGCTCAGGGCGTGATCCCGGTGTTGTGGGATCAAGCCCCACATCAGGCTCCTCTGCTATGAGCCTGCTTCTTCCTCTCCCACTCTCCCTGCTTGTGTTCCCTCTCTCACTGGCTGTCTCTATCTCTGTCAAATAAATAAATAAAATCTTAAAAATAATCAAATAAAATCTAGGGCACTTGAAAAAAGTATATATAATTGTTGTTATCGTTTTTCCAGCTTTATTGAGATATTATTGACATATAACATATGTAAGGTATACCATCTGATGACGTGATACACATATGTATTGTGAAGTGATCACCACAATAAGGGTAGTTAATGCCTCCGTCCCCTCACATAATTATCATCTTTTGTGGTGATAACTTTTAAGATCTCTCTTAAAAACTTTGAAGTATATTATACAGTATTGTTAATTATAGACCCTATGACATTAGGTTTCCAGAACGTATTCACCTAATAGCCAGAAGTGTGCACCCTCTGAACAACATCTCCCCACTTCTACCACCCAGGAGCCCCTGGAAACCATGATTCTACTCTCTGATTATATGAGGTCAGCCTTTTTGATTCCACATGTAAGTGAGAACATACAGTATTTGTTTTTCTCTATTTTATCTAGCATGATGCCTTCAAGGTCCATCATGTTGTCACAAAAGGCAGGATTTCCTTAATCTTTGTGGCTGGACCATATTCCATTGCGTGTATATACCACATTTTCTTTATCCATTCATTTGCGCATGGACAGATAGGTCGTTTTCCTGTCTTGGCTATTGTGAACAACGCCGCAACGAACATGCAGGTGCCGAGAATTCTTTGAGAGAGTGATTTCATTTCTTTCACATACATACCTGGAGAGAGGGTTGCTGGATCATCTTGTAGTTCTATTTTTAGTTTTCTGAGGAACCTCCATACTGTTTTCCACAGCGGCTGTTCCAATTTACATTCCTACCCACAGCACACAAGGGTTCCCTCTTTTTCCACAGCTTTGCCAACAGAATATAGTTTTTAAAAAAGGAAAGAGCAGTTTCTGAACCAGCACCAGAGTTCTCAATCTGGTGTTCTGAAACTCTCAATGCGTGTTACAACATGTATGGAAATTGTGCCTGTTTTACCCACGAAGGCCTACGTACTCTTCTTGAAGAATGGCTACACCACTTGCACCAAATTCCCCAACAAGCGACTCAGAAATGACTGAAAACTGCCTCAGGAGATAGTGGCAGGAAGAAAATAACATTGATGGTGGGAAACTGAGGGACCCAGATACTGTCTAAGGCAGTTAAAATAAGAATAGCTACCACTTTCTGAACAATTAAATGGGGCAGACATTGTACTATGTGCTATGATCTTCCAGTTCATAAGGGGCCTATGTGAATAATATGGTGGCTGTGGAAATAATTTAATATCTTATCATTTGGGTATTCAAATGTGTGCTGAAAACAGAAATCTGGGCTCAGGAGATATGACCGCTTTAAGAGCTCATCTCCCGCCCTACCTCCATCCCCATACAGTTCCAGCATTAATTACCCTTGTGAACAGGGGCTTTAAAAACTTAAATCTTAGAACTCCGCCTTCTCTCTAATATCCTGGTATAAAAAACCAATTCAAATCAGAAAGTTGGGTTGGCTTGTAGCCCCCGCATCATTCCACAGAGTCTTTAGTCAATTACAGATACTCTAAACACCCCTACAATAACTCTCAAATTCGAATAAGTGTGACTTGAGGAAAAAGGGAGTATATTTAAAGATATAAGAATTAATCAGTTAAACCCTGTTCTACCTTGCGTAGGTATGAATGTACATTTAGGCACTGTACTTGTGTGCACGTACACAAACATACTATCTGTATTTCCCCAGGTGTATTCCGGTGGATGCTTACTGCTTGTCTCCTTAAACGACGGGTAATGAAGCTCTTCCTACCCTGACATGGAAGGACACTCCTCTCACAGAGAGAAATGCACTGGATGGAAATCTCTATACCGATACTGTCTTCAGGATTCTCTGGTTTGGATATATCAGTCCCGAAATTCCTCTATTTCTTCACTGGGCATGGTGCAGGGTATATTTAACTTGTGTTCCAGTAGCAGCCATGGGTGTTTCCCATGTCTCTACATAGATGGATTTTTTTGGGGTATATGCTTAGGCTATGAATATTTTTTGATGAGCTTTAATGACTTTTTAACGTTGCTCGTATAACATCGCAACATCTCCTTATGTACAATGTCTTCATTTTAGTGCGCACATGCGTACATAGAGAGTGACCACTGTTTTTTACAGCGAGAACTTTTTGTGAAATGAGAAAGTGTGACAAAAATTACATAAGATCACAATAAATCTATAGTATGAACCTATACGATCTGTGTAAGAAAACTGGTTTTCAAAAAAACGATTGGAGGAAGTACAGCAAAATGCAAGGGGTACTGTAACCCACCCTGGAGCACGAAGGGAACGTCTAGGTGTAAATCCCTAAAATCTGGAGTTGTTCCAGCTATCAGATGAGGGTCTGGAAGGATCTTGGTTAAGCACTGCCACACTCTCTGAGTCCAAAAGAAAATGATCTTCAAATCCAGAGAGTGAGCAAGTGAGAGAGGGATCAAGAATAGACTAAAAAACACATGAATAACTGGCTTTGAGAGGTTAAGTTTTACTGTCTTTGAGTATTTCCTTAATATACGTAAAAATATAGATGGATTTTTTAAAAGAGGCATAAACACGCCCACACCAAAGAAGGAGGTGCTATAAAGAAACGGGGCTTCTTATTTTGACTGATAGTTGCCATTTATCGTTCGATTAGTCTGTGCCACGGACTGTGCTAGCACATCACACACAGCATTAATTTAATCATGACTGTAATACCAGGAAAGTATATTTCCACTGGATAAGTGAGAAAATTAATCTAATGGTACAGAAGTCACTCACCCAAAGCCAAGGTTAGTAAAAAGGAGAAGGTGGGGCTCAAACGAGGCCATCTGATTTCAGAACCTGAGCAGCCTACAGTCTTGCCCCTGGGTGGCTTGCCAATTCTCATGACCAGGTGGCATAATATTGTTCCAATAGTTCTGTACTCTGAGCTGACCCAAGAATGAATTACAATAAAAAAAAGTATGTCCTCTGAAACATGTATTCCTAAAGTGGCTCTTACCTCAACAATACCTTTCCTACTTCATCTCAGAAAGCCCTGTCTCCAGGGTTAAATTCACTCACGTCTGTTCACTCCATCTCCATGCCCGTCGGCACTTAGATACTAGTATGTGCTATTCAAAGACAGGATAAAGTAAAAGCCAGAAGAAAGTCTTTGATAATGTCACATTCTTCTCCCTGTTGTAAGACTGCTCAAGCCACTGAAAGACTGAAGAGTGTGTGAATAGAATCCTTCTCCTGGAAGTAAGTGGAAGACTGCTGCCACTAACTATAGAAACGTTTCCGGGCAATTTCTGTGAAGCCAGAAAGTCATTTTTTATACCTCAAAAACTTGGAAGGAGGATGTAAGAAGATTCCAAAAAAGTCACGTTAGATATAGTGAGATTCCTTTCCAGTATTTACACGGGATGGGTGAAAAGTAAAAACGATCTTGTCATTTGGTTCGAACTATCTTCTTATTAACTATTGACTTCTCAGCAATTAAAGTACCAAAAACGATAGCACTTCTGAGTGAAATTAGATAATAGGAAAGGACATATAACCAGGCACTCCGGAGCTAAACTGGACTGCCAAAAGTTCAGAAATTAAAGATCGTATATTAATTTTGCATGTTTCCTTTTACTAAGAATGCACTGTCAGGAACAAGTGGTTAACTGTGGACCAGTTACTGATGACCGATTATGATCCAGTTGCTCCAAACATATTTAGTCACTAAATGTGACGCCTACAGCCTTTTAACTGTCCTGGCTTTTCAAATTTGAGTGTTACCCAGAAAAATAAAGCAAAATACAGCAGCTACCTTAATCACTTGTGGTTACAATTAGGGACAGGGTTTTTGTGTGTGTGTTTTTCTTTTGCTTCATTTGTTTGCTTGTTGTTAGGTCTTTTACATGTACTGCTTGCAGTCTTCAAATAGGGTCCAGCCACCGTTTTCTCTGAATGCTCCTGGGGCTGTTCTCACTGAAGCTTCCCAAGACCTCTTCAATGGTGCTGAGCAGACTTTTCCCATCTCTCTTGGCAAAACCCCATGTGCCTTGGAGGTCCAAGGTCCAGCTCGAAAGCCACTTAATTCTTACACTCGGGCGTGTGATTGCCTCATTTTCTGGAACAGACTCTCTTATACGATTTCCTAATTCTCTACCATCCTTATTTGTACCATTTGTTCTTGTTGCTTGAATCTTTCTGTAAGCTTCTGTAGAGGACTGTCTTGCTCTTTTCTATTTCCTTTGGAGAGTTTTCTTTTATCTTGAAGAACTCAGAAAGTAGTTGCAAAATTGATTGGGAAAAACTGTCACCTCTTGAAAATTACAGCTAATAAGCATTAGGCTGAAACTGACATGTTTATTCATCTGTTGAAATAACTCATTATAAAAAATGACTTATCAAGGTGGCTGATGAGTTTAAGGCAAATATCTTTACTGAATTCTCTAGTTTCTCTCTTAAAACCACAGGAGATTAAATGGCGTGAATGCAAAATAAACTCTGACCTAAATCTTTTTCCCAACGTTGGGGCCCTGCTGCCCCAAGATGAGGGTGGTGGTGTGAACGGAGAAGAGAGAAGAGCCCACAGAGGGGTAAGAACTGGCAGTGTCAGGTGCTGGACTCTCCGACTGTAAGACCCCCAAGAGCAGCGAGGAGGAAGTTGTTGGAGCAACCCAAGTTCGAAGGACTGCCCTTTAACATTCTTTCTTCTCTCTAATTCCTTGCATCAAGAATCCTTCTGATCTGCAATTTTGTCCTCCTCGATGAACTTATTCATTAAGAGGGAGTGCCCCATTCTAATGATTGATGCCAGTTATCTTACCAGATTCATCTCCCATTTCATTTAATGAATCAGCATTCTGGTTTGTAAATCAGTTTCTGGCAAGCTGGCTTGGCATTCATCACTTCTCCACAGCTTGGTCACCCCTAAGTGAACAGATTCAGTTACGTTTTCATTGCTGTAAATCTGAGGAGTGGTCCCTGAACCTGTGAGAAAAATTTCAAGAGCAGCCCCTGTGTGTGAGTCGAGGCAGACTGCTCATGCTAAAATATTTCAAGAGCTTAACTGTGTTTTAGGAATAACACCCAATTCTGATTATCGCAGTCCAGAATACCCAGTGGGCAGTCTATACATATTTGTTGAATTAAACTGAATCATTTGCTAGCCACAAGCCGCAGCCAACAGTGGCTTCACATTGTTATTATTTTTTTTTTACCAGAACTGTGTGGGTGGGGTGGGACAAGAGAAAAGGAGACAGAGCTCACAAGAAAAGCAATGAGAAAAGGACCCACATTTCCCACAGGTAGATGCGCGTCAGAGGGTGACCTATGTGCAGGTCAAGGCACGACTCAGCTTGACTGGGTGGAGACAAGGTGGGGGAAACATGGAGAGGTCTGGACGACAGAGAAGGCAAGAAATCTTGTGACTTCATTAAACTATGGGGAGAGTAATAAATGATCTAAAGAAGGATTCTTAAGAGAATTTTGGTATGATACACTAATTAAAATGCTCCATAAAATCTCTTTTTAGGAGTCTACAATTTCTCATTGGCTTTCTAAAATTGGAATTATGGCCTTTTGTTTTTGTGGGTACATCAGGCGATCTTTAGGACTACTTGTTCAGGATGGCATACTTGTGTATTTTCATCATGGCTGACGTAACTCACGGACTTAAGATACAAAGTGGCACAATAAATCAGACAGGGATCCCAATGGTTTTGAAAACACAGCCAGAGAGATACAGAAATATGGCTCAAGATGATTTGAAAGGGAGAATTACTGAGAAATGACTTGGGGAGAGTGTTCAGGATTTTTCTTTAGGCAACCTTCCCACCGTTACCACAAGAAACTAATAAAAATATAGATTTGGTGACCCATTTTCTTACCGACTTAAAGCAGGAGAGCATAGTGATGTGGACAGATACTGGGACTCAGATATAAAATTCCTAACCTCATCTCAAAGAGAAGGAAAAGAAGAGGAAAGCTGTGCTCTGGTTGTAAATAATTGGAAAATATTCAGGAAGGGCTACCCAGGATGGCACAGTATGCCGAGTTTGGAGGGCCAGAAGTTTCAGATTAAGTTATTATGGGAGCAACAACTAGTTAAGTATTCTCAAACAATTTAAGACCTCATTGAATGAAGGAATGAGGGCTGCGTTCCATTGCCCGCAAAGACTGAAAAAGAGAAAAAGGCTACAGATCTGACTGCCAATGCTGTCGGGAAGCGGCTGGGCCTCAGCTGTTTGAAGCCAGAGGACCCCAAACCAGCACGGCCCCTGTGAGCAGTGATCGTGTGCACCCTCTCTGGAAGCTACATGTATTCCCGCCCTGCCCCCCTCAGTGGCCACCCATCCCGGGCCACTGCACAGACTCCAGCAGGGGAGAAGATGGTCCACATCACCTCACTTGTGGCACTCTTATACCGTGAGGCCTTTTATCCATTAATCACATTTTCTTGTTCTTTGAAAAGAACTTTGAGGGGGCCTGATTAAACCCAAATGAGATTAGGCACAGACAGTTTCTTATGACCTAGGTCCTAGAAATGATGGACGGAATTTTGAAGTACATGGCCATGCCTAATCTGGAAGCATCGCTCGAGGCCCGTGAAAGATCCAAAGGAGAAGGGCCACATAGCTTTGAATAATAAGTACTCCTGGATGTACAAATAAATATTGTGCCCCCACCCCGGGCAGATGACTATAAACCTTTAAGTAGGTAAACGGTGTGCAGAATACAATAATTTTACTCTCCTGAATTTTTATTTCTTTAAAGACTGTGAGGGTTCTCATTGGAAGAGGAGGAGTAGAGAAGAAAAACTATATTCCCAAGGGACTATCCTCAGCAAGGGGGGCTGAGGGCAGGTGCTCTGAATGCCAAAGTGGAAGGTGTTAAAAGGGAAAGTAACGGAACAGTTTTCCTCTTGTTAGGAAAGAGAAAGAGAGAGATTAACTACTCAAGAGTAAACACTTCGGGGGAGATGAAGAGCAATCTACAGAGGAAATGGTGCAAAGTTTTCTGGGTAATACGCTGAGTAAACACTCCCCACCCCCATTCTGTCATGTTGACGAAATGTATTTTAACAATCTGCTTATTTTCCCAGTGGCCTCCCTTAAAATGCTAACTCCTTGTCCTCGCTTGCAAGGCTTGTCCGATCTGGCCCCTGGCTGCCTCTTCAACCTGATCCTGTGCTCTCTCCCCACTTCACTTCTGTCCAGTCCAGTAACCCTCAAATTCTTCCATCTTGCCAACTCCTTCTGGCCTCAGGAGGCCCATACCCTTTTGTTCCCTCTGCCTGGAATGTTTATCTCTAAGACCCTTGGATGTCTCAGTTGTCCTCAACTCACATGTCACCCCTTCAGCGAGATCTTCTCTCATCACTCTGCGTGGAAGTGTCCCCTTCACCTAACACTTTGTATTCAATATCCAGCTTTCTTTTCTTAGTAGCGTTTATCAAGACCTGAGAAAACATTTGTTTAACTGTATAGTCTGTCTATTCCATGGAACACAAACTTTGAGGGGACTGGTTTGTCTTGGTCACCAGGCCTCCCAGATCTCAGAGTTTCTGCCTCATACGACATCCCAGAAAACAGAGATTGTATAATCGAGGCAATCTTTCAAGTTTCCGGGCTCAGAGACAGGCCTCAAGGCAGACTAGCAAGATTCGTTTACATTTTTTAAGGTTTAATTTAAGTCAAAACATGAGGGAGAATTTCACATTGCATTTCTTCCTAAAAATAAAAGCTTTTCCAGCAGCTTACCTCATTTTTTTTCTTGCACTTATCCCCATGAGGTTGATAAAAACAAGTTTCTTTGTTTCTTATTTTTAAGACAGGAGAACAACGGGTACATGATAAGTCAGTAGTGCAGTACAGACCAGAGCACAGCTCTCTTGACATTGGCCCAGTCTACATTCCATCCAAATTTCTACCAAACTTTATTGCTTCCCTTTGAAAAAATGGGGCTAAAGCATCAAAACCAAAATAATATTAAATATAAACAAAACAGAACGACCTAGTTGCTTTGGCCTTTTTGTAAAGTCTGTATCACCTACGTCCTGTCTGTCGCTCTTTGGAATCCCTGAGAGCACTAGGTCTGCACATGTCTCAAGAGGGTTATCCCCTTTGGAATGAAATAATGAAGTACATTCTTGCTCTATTTTGGAAAAAGAAAAAAAATCTCAAAATCACATATGAGGTGACTTGATGTATTTTTCCACATAGTGCATAGCAAGTTTAGCCACAGAAGATTAGGAAGGAATCAGTAGCATCTATTAATCCCAATGAAAATTCATGACAGAAAATAATTAAACTGGAGATAACCCAAGAGGAGAAAAAAAAATAGCCTACCTACATAGATCTTATAAATTACCAGGCGGAGTCCACAATTTTCATTTACGAGTGCAATAACAGGTGCCCGTTCTCCTACAACCTACCTCATAGAGGCACATATCCCCCTGTAAAAGTCTCCATAGCTGTTAGTTGTCATCATCTGAAAATTTGTGACTTTTTAAGTTTCACATTTTTTTCAGTGAAACATACTTGTGATCACCCATGAAGGTCTGAATTCTTCCATTGAAGAATTGTGTCTACTGGGTAATAACATGCATCTGCTCTTCTTTTCCACTATATTAGATTAATTAATTAATTAATACTATTAACATATAATGTATTATTTGTTTCAGAGGTACAGGTCTATGATTCATCAGTCTTGTTTATTTATCTATTTTAAAGATTTTATTGTATTTATTTGACAGAGACAGCCAGCGAGAGAGGGAACACAAGCAGGGGGAGTGGGAGAGGAAGAAGCAGGCTCCCAGCGGAGGAGCCCGATGTGGGGCTCGATCCCTGAACGCCGGGATCATGCCCTGAGCCGAAGGCAGACGCTTAACGACTGTGCCACCCAGGCACCCCAGTCTTATTTATTTATTTAAAAGATTTTATTTATTTATTTGACAGAGAGAGGGAGTGAGAGAGAGGTAGTGAGCGAGAGAGAGGTAGTGAGCAGGAGAGAGTATAAGTAGAGGTGAGGGGGCAGAGGGAGAGGGAGAAACAGGCTCCCCACTGAGCAAGATGCCCAATGCAGGGCTCGATTCTAGGATCCTGGGATCATGACCTGAGCCGAAAGCAGATGCTTAACTGACTGAGCCACCTAGGCATCCCTAGATTATTTTAAATACAAACATGCAGTATTTGAAAAGAATGAGCAGAATGGATCATGCTTGCACAATAAAAATCAAAATATGCGAATTTGGCAATAATTTTTCTAAAACATTTTATTTGTATATTAAATCATAAAATGAAAAAGCATGGGGGAAGAAACCAAAAAATATCTGTAGATCATAAGACTTTCATTTCTTTGTATGGGATAAAAGTCTTAACTATGTCAAAACAAAGATGAAGCAGATTTAGATATCAAATTATAAGTGGAAAGACTGATTTATATTTTCTTTCAAGGTATTTAACTTTTTTCAGTGACAGAATTTACAACTATGACTAATTCCTTCACATTCAAAATAAAGAACATAAGTAGTCTATGTAGTCTGTGTATGAATTCTATGTATGAACTTCTATATGAATAAATTATGCTTAGATCGCCTGTAGGTATCTAGGTATATGGTTTGGATAACATTGATGATATTTTAAAATGAAACATTTTCCACATTTTATACAGCCTAAAAGGACAATGTGGTTATATTGCCTATGTTCACACAGCTCCGTTTAAATTTGAGGAACCTGAATTATAGTGAGGCTAAGTGACCTGTGTGAAGTCAGTCATCACAGTAGTAATAAAGGCAGAACTAGAATCCTGGCCTTCTGATGCCAGCCCTGGCATTCTTTGTCGCTGCAACCATGGTATGGTGGCCACCTCTCTGAGGATAATTTAGTGGGCTGTGGATATATTTGTTCTGGATTACAATAGCCCTTATTAAAGCAGTGTTTTCTGTAAGCATATTTCAAACTTAATGAGTCCAGGAACTTGGATCATTCCTCTGCTTATGTTTATATTTCTAGATTATTGTGATCTACTCAAAGTATTACAGAGATTTCTACATTGGAATCAAATGAATTTAGCAGGTGCTTCCCTGAAAGAGGTGTGAAATGTTCTATTTTAACAGTTGAGATTCCCAAATCAAGATTCAGTTCACATTTGATGTTTAATTTCTCACAACTGAAATTTTCTTTTGTCATTTAGAGACATTTTAATTTGCATGTGAGATGAAAAACAAAACGAGGGAGTGTGGGAGAATGAGCAGAGATGAAATCTACATGCATCTTTTGTTCTTTTTCCTGCCCAGAGGGATGTAAGCTAAGATTCACTATATATATAATTATAAAAAGTATATACACACATACACGAAGAAGGATGGTTAGTTTTACTTTCATTGAAGGATGTACAATGTAAATATTTAAATTGTACATAGTAGAAGGAGGGATAAATATTAAATAAAGCATCTCCTAATAAATTTGCATTGGTTGTTTCTGTGCATTACTGATTTCCTTGAGAGGATCCTACCACTTACATAGTCTCAAAGCCATTAAAATATTTTCTTTCATTTTCTAAGACTTGACCTTTATTTCTTAACATAAAGACATCTGCCTAGAAATATAACTCTCTATCCCACTACAATTTTCTTACTCCTAGCATAGTTCTAGCAACTATCAGCACACATACTGCAAGTTTTTTTTTTTTTAAGATTTTATTTATTGGGGGTGGGAGGGGCAGAGAGTCTTAAGCAGACTCTGTGCTGAGCCTGGAGCCTGATGCAGGACTTGATCTCACAACCCTGACATCACAACCCGAGCCAAAACCAAGAGTTGGACACTTAACCGACTGTGCCACCCAGGCGCCCCTCTTGCAAGTTTTAATAAGCCACTCATTATTTTTTGAGTCTATTTCTTGTGCCACCCCTTGATAATATTTTAGGGCTATCCAGAGTCAGAGATAGCAGGGACCAGCAGAGGAGGTGAAACTTAAATTCACTCATTTTACTACTAGTTCACACCTTTTTTTTTAAAGATTTTATTTATTTATTTGACGGAGAGAGACAGCAAGAGAGGGAACACAAGCATGGGGAGTGGGAGAGGGAGAAGCAGGCTTCCCAGGACCCTGGAATCATGACCTGAGCCAAAGGCAGATGCTTAATAACTGAGCCACCCAGGCACCCACTACTAGTTCACACCTTTGGAGAGCTTACTTGGCTTTTAGATTTGGGGCAGGATTCCCATTCTGCAGTCTGTGACCTCTGCTCTCGCTGACAGGCAGGGCAGGGTTATGTGGTGTGAGCATCAGAGTGTATCAGTGATACTACTGGGACACAGAGCAGTGCTGCTCCGGAAGCTGAACACAACAGGTTTTATATACGCAGACAAAGAAGGAAATAAATCCATGCATCGTGGGAGTGGAGGGACCAATGTATCTTCTTAGGTCAGGCCACAGCCAACATTGCTTAGAAATTTGATAGTTAAGTTACTGGAATATGCTGGAGCCTACTAGAATGTAACCCTCTTGTTTTGCGATTATAGTGAGTCATGTCACAATTACTTCCTTCTGGCAATTAAAAACTGTCATGCGCAAGAAAAAAGATTAAGTATTTAGTATAGAATTCTATATTTTATTAGGTCACAATTACACTAATGTACAGACAGAATTAAATCCAAAATCTTGGGACTCCTGTGTGGCTCAGTCAGTGAAGCATCTGCCTTTGGCTCGGGTCATGATCCCAGGGTCCTGGGTTCGAGTCCCGCATCGGGCTCCTTGCTCAATGGGGAGCCTGCTTCTCCCTCTGCCTGCTGCTCCCCCTGCTTCTGCTCTCTGACAAATAAATAAAATTTAAAAAAAACAAAATAAAATCCAAAATCTTTAGTATGGTCCTACCACAACTGGTATATATTATAGCTGTGAAATCATATTCAAACACACTTCCTCCTTGCTTTCTGGGTTCCAGTCATGCCGCCCCCCACCCCTTTTTGTTATTTGGATACTAGTGTCCATCATTTACCGTACACTCTCCTATATTGCTTTTCCTTCAACATCTGCATGACTTGCTTTCTCATTTTAAACAGGTCTCTGCTCAAACATCGCCTGTATTAGTTTCCTAACGCTGCTATAACAAATTATCAAAAACTGGATGGCTCAACCAAACTGTCCTCTCTCACGGTTTTGGAGACCAGCAATCCAGAATCAAGCTATCAGCAGGGTTAGTTTCTTCTGGAGGCTCACAGGAAGAATCCCCTCTATGCCTCACTCCTGGCCTCTGGCTGTTGTTGGCAATCGTTGGTGCTTGTTGGCCTACAGATGCATCACTGCGGTCTTTGTCTTTCTTCACGTGGTCTTCCTTGGTGTGTCCTCTCCTGCTCTGCATTTATAAGGGTACTGATCTTGGCATTTTGGGCCCACTCTAAATCCAGGATGATCCTGTCTCAAGATCCTTGACCTAATTACATCTGCAAAGAAGCTATTTCTATACAAGGTCACATTCACAAGAACCAGGAGTTTGGGTTTGGACAGATTTTTGCAGGTCACCATATAGTGTTAAAATAGTAATGCTTGTTGTACATATACTATCACACTTTCACATCTAACCCTGCATTATATTATTTTTCTTCATAGTACCAAACAGTCAGAACATGTAAAATATGAATATGAATTTATCTGTCTCTCCTTCTAGGATGTAATCTCCATGACAGTAAACACTGGTTAACTGCTATTCCTCAGCATCTAGAACATTACAAGGTATACAGTACGTGCTCAATAAATACTAACCAAATGGCCAAAACTTAAATACTACTGATCGTTATTAAATAATTTATAATAGGGGTGCCTGGGTGGCTCAGTCGTTAAGCGTCTGCCTTCGGCTCAGGGTGTGATCCTAGAATCCTGGGATCGAGCCCCATGTCAGGCTCCTCTGCTGGGAACCTGCTTCTTCTCCTCCCACTCCCCCTGCTTGTGTTCCCTCTCTTGCTGGCTGTCTCTCTCTGTCAAATAAATAAATAAAATCTTTAAAAAATAAATAATTTATAATATTCATGATGATACAAAACAAAGATATTGGGGTTGTGGTAGACAGAATAATGGCTCACCAAAGATGCCACATCCTAATCTCCAGAACCTATGACTATGTTACCTTACACTGCAAACAACTTTGCAGGTGTGATTAAATTGGGAATCTTGAGGTAGAGAGATAATCTTGGGTTATCCGGGTGGGCCCAATGTGGTCCACAAGGATCTTTCTTAGAGGGAGGCAGTAGGGTCAGAGTCAGAAGAGGGAGGCCGGAGGGTCAGTGTCAAAGAAAGAGGTGTGACGATGTTAGAGAGAGGCAGAGGTTAGAGAGAGGTAGAGAGAGAGTATGAGGAGATCTGAAGGTGCTTTGCTGCAGGCTTTGAGGATGGAGGAAGGGGTCACAAGCCAAGGAATGCAGGCAGCTTCCAGAAGCTGGAAAAGGCAAGGAAATGGATTCTCCCCTAGAGTCTCCAGAAAGGAGCAATCTTGCCCACACCTTGGTGTTAAATCTGTAAATCCCATTTTGGACTTCCAACCTCCACAACTTTAAGATAATATATTTGTGTTGTTGTAAGCCACTAAGTTTGTAGTCATTTGTTACAGCAACAGTGGGACACCAATACAAGGGAGTAACGTGTTTTTTTCTTTCAGAGTCCTACTCTACCCTCAATAAAGAAGATAATAAAAAAGAGAATCCTCTGTTTTTTATGCTGTTTTTTTTTTCAGTTTTGAAGCTCACTTATACTGCCCTAACAGTACCAACACAGTGGAAGATCAGCAAAATGTGCCTATCTTCTGATGTATTTCCAACCTAAAGCAGAAATAACATCTGTACAATATTTTATAAGAAGTGGATTTCTAGGGGAGCCAGGGTGGCTCAGTCATTGAGCATCTGCCTTCGGCTCAGGTGGTGATCCCGGAGTCCTGGGATCAAGCCCCACATCAGGCTCCTCTGCTGGGAGCCTGCTTCTTCCTCTCCCACTCCCTCTGCCTGTGTTCCCTCTCTTGCTGGCTGTCTTTCTCTCTGTCAAATAAATAAATAAAATCTTAAAAAAAAAAAGTGGATTTCTACACCACTAAGGCCCACGCATGTTATAGTGGGAGTACACCTGAGCAGCTAAATCTCTCAAATTGAGGCCTGGTGCTTTGAGTACATTGCACCAATTGCATTAATAAGGCTAACATATTCCATCTTGTCTGTCAGTGAATGCACGGAACCCATAAATCAGTACAAGCCATAATATTTATTGAAATAGAGGTTGTCCTCAAGCCCTCAGTAGAGAATTATCAGCATTTCACAGCAGCTGAATTCAACAGTGAGCAGCTAATACATAGCAATCTGTAGTGAAATATTTATAAGCTTAACAGTTTTCATTTCTCTCCTAGTGAAATAGAGGGATGGTTCTGCTTTAGACTGTAGGATCTGATAGACACTGAAGCATGTCTTAATCTGTTTGGGAAAAAGAAAGAGCACAATCCCACAGTTTATAGTTAATGCAGCAAGTACTAGTGATAAAAAATGATGCCTTGTGTCAATCACTTTTATAAATGTACTATATTCTGAAATGTCATCTCTGATGGTACACAATCCCCCCAGGACAACATTAAAGTCTCCACTATACTGTAACAGAGAACTTTGAACTATACAACTTCAAAAGTGTCATGGACAGAAACTGAAAATAAAACACTGAACCGAGACAGATGTCCAGATATTTCAGGCTAGAACTACATCTTTACGTAAATGAAGTGGATAATTGATGCAAAATGTTTTGAATTAACACAATCACTGCTTTAATCCTCTTTAGAAGATGATGCCTGCTCAGGGATGCCAGAATCATCTCAGGGCCTCAGGAACGTGGATGTGACATCCTGAGTAGTTCCAGTAACATTTGGGCTTTCGTATCTCATGGAATGAAATGTTTTGAATCATTTTTCATACTTCTGAGCCCTTTCTTGATATTTCCTCACCCTGAATTCATTTCTCTGACAACTCTATCTGGATAGACCCTGTTCACCTGTGCAGAGAAGAGTTAACCTACCAAGCCTAACATTTCTCTTCTTAGAAAGGTCTGATAACAGGGTTAGCTCTTAGCTGGCCTCTGGGAACTTAGATTTCAGGAGGGTTCCTATGATAAGAGTGGCTCGCTGGGCCTAAATGCCTTGTGCAAGCAATGTGGTAATGCTGAACATCTGCTTTCCTTCTGGGAGTCTGGGATTTTGACTTGTGCTAGGCAGAAGGTGCTTATGTGACCAGCCCCCAATAAAATCCCTCGCTGTGGAGGAGTGTCTAAAGAAATTCTCTGGCAGACATTTCACATGTGCCATCACAACTCGTCACTGAAAGGATTAAGTGCATCCTGTGTCATTTTTCTGGGAGGGGATTCTTGGAACCTTGTGCCTTGTTTCATCTGGAATTCACCCCCTGCTCCTTCTCTCTTTGCTGATTTTGTTTTGTAGCCCCTCGCTATAATAAATCATAGCCATGGGTACAACTCTATGCTGGGTCCTAGGAATTCTTCTGGTAAATCATTGAGACTGGGTGTGGCCTTGGGGACCCCAGGTACATCTCTCTGCATTCTCAGCTCCAACATCACCTTCTCTGTGAAGCCTCTTTCATTCCTCTCACCCCAGAAGACTCACTCTCTCGATTCTTTTAAGTAATCCAATTGATACCACTTGTTGAGCTCTTACAGGAGGTAATACAGTGGCTGTGCATACGTTGATTTCCTCTTGGGAAAGGGGTCATGCTTTGTTCATCTCTATAGCACTATATTCTAGCATAGTGACGATGAACTAAAGAACTGCTCAGTAAATAGTACTTCAGTTGAACTGTCATCAGAAGCACAACTTGTTATACCAGAATTGAATACAATCTATTCAAATACAGCCAAAAGCTTGAATTTTGTCATCCTTACAATTTTTAGCTTTTTAAAAAAATTTTTAAAAAGATTTTATTATTTATTTATTTATTTATTTATTTATTTATTTAAGAGAGAGAGATTGCAAATGCACAAGGTGGGGAGGGTGGTAGGGGCAGAGGGGGAAGGAAAGGGATAGAGGAATCTCAAGCAGACCTCGAGATCATGACCTGAGCTAAAACCAAGAGTCAGATGCTTAACGTACTAAGCCACCCAGATGCCCCACGTTGTTAGCTTTTTTAATAAATAAAGATAATATTTTTGCTTAAACAGTTATTTAGCATATACACAGACTTTAGACTATCAAGCAAAACATGACAATATAATAAAAATCATATTCTGTTCATACAAGTAAATTAAAATTTTGAATTTTACTCCCAGAATGGTCTTGGTCATGATTTATAATTAGCAAATAATTGATTTGCCAATTTATTTGCCAGTTTATTTCCTCTATGCTTTAGCTTCTATGATGAGATGTATACACATTGTAAAGCATCATCCTTCTATATCCCTTAAACTGATTGTTTTTTTGAGAAAGACTGTCCTGGGATAGAGACAGTGATGAAACTTATCAAAAATAAAATTAATATAGTACACACCTCAAAAAGTCTTGTGCTGTTCATGTAGTATTTTAAGATATGATCTCAGGAAGTTGACAGTTTTATGTTTTAAGATGCTGCTTCTTTTTTTTTTTTAAAGAATTTATTTATTTGACAGAGAGAGAGAGAGAATGCACATAAGGAGGCGGAAGCGTAGAGGGACAGGAGGAAGCAGGCTCCCCGCTGATCAGAGAGCCCAAGGCAGGGCTTGATCCCAGGACCCTGGGATTGTGATCTGAGCTGAAGGCAGACACTTAACTGACAGATCCACCCAGGCTCCCTCAGACTCTGTTTCTTAATAAATGCTCACAAATCAACAATTGCCCTTTTAGTGTTTCTGTTGGTCCCCTTGAAAAGATTTTACAACTGATGTTCATTTTTCACATCCATTGGAATTAATCAGGTTGGAGTAAGAAATATAGATATGTCAACAAAGGTGGTTAACACCTGGAATCCTGTATCTGTGATTAATTTAACACAAAAATAAAATTATAATCTGTTCATCTCAGTAAGCTCTAAGATGAGAGAGCCAATCACTTTGTTTTCCAGCAGACTGACTCACTAAAATAGATTGATCAAAATTTTAAAACAATGTTAGATTATCATTGAAATAATAAAAAAGAATATTTTGACATATGTACTATTGCATCTTAAAAAATAGTTTTGTCCCCTATTAACATATGATTCCAATAAAGTCTTCAAATTCTTTTCCTCCCCATCCTCAAAATAATCAGTATCAAAGGACTGTCAAGTATAACCATAGTAATTTGCTTCAGTACATGCTGATCAAATAAATGTTCTTTATCTTTTTGGCTAAAAAGTCATCTAAGATCAGAGAGGTTCCAATAGTACCAAAAGACCCAACAGATGTACATAGAAGATCTCTTTGCACATTATAATAAACTCGATATGCTGTGCACTATTCTAATGACCTATAAAACAATAGATGTATGATAAGTATATTTTGGTGAAATAAAATATGCCGAGTACAGTGGTCTACTGTGATTTTTTAATGGATTTTCATTTATACGATCTTCAGGTCAAGGTACTTAAGTGTTCTATTTACTGACCAGTTTTGAATTATGCAAACTGTATTTGAATGCTGCAAGGAAACCAACAGAACGATCTATTATCCTCAGATCAATGGGAAAAAGCATGGGTGCACTTGAAAATTATGGAAGCTCATCTACTCTACTGTGTTGATGGCTTAGTTCCAAATTAAAGATGTGAACATCCATGCATTAATATTGGAGTCAGATTTTAAAGACAATCAGGCCCAAGTTTCATTCAAGTTAAGGGCTCTTTTGATTATTTGCTTATAATGTCAAGCTGACTTTATAATGCTTTAACTGCTTCAGTGGCCATGATCAATACTTTGAAAACTCTGAACCTTTATGACTTCTTCTAGCCTATGACCCCCAATGCAATGCATTGACTACATTGGCCTAGTTTTGCCTCTGACTGGTAGGCTGTAAGGAAACAAGAGGAACTGAATGAATGGCTCAATAAATGTTTAATTTTTATGGAAATACATTTATATACATGCATTCATTCATACACAATTTGAGGAACATACTTCTTTGCAGAAGTTTATCCTCCAAGTTAATGCATAGATTCTGCAGAGATTGACATGAAATTGTTAATGCAGAAGGAGACACTAGCCTTGCCAGCTGAATACTGAACCATTCTAGAGGTCAATGGGATGATGTGTCACTAGCAGTTTGCTTTCCTATTTAAAATACCTGCTTTGTACAATCAATAAAAGAGTCTACATAGACATCTAAAAGAGAAAAGGAGCCCATATTTATTAAGTGCCTTCCATATGGCACTAGCAGTTTACCCATTAATTTACATTTATTAATGTGAATCCCTCCCAAACCCTATGAGATGATGCAGAAACTGGGACTGAGGGTTAAGAAGCTAGCTCATAGTTTCTTATATGTATATGTGCTGAATTTTTATAGTAATGGCACCCAATTTGTTCACACCCCTCAGTGTCCTCAGTTTTGGTAGTACTCTTCATTCCATCTCTATGCCTGGTCATTAGGCCAATGCGACAATAGCAGAGACTTGAAAAGTGCTTTCATGTTTAGATTCATCCTCTCTTACTAATCTAGGGATCCCTGCAGCACCATCATTCGACAAAGTTCAGGTTAGCCTGCTAGACGATGGAAGATCACGTGACATAGAGACAAGCCATGCCAGCTGTAACCTCCCTAGACCACTCTACCCCACCCAACCTGGAAGTTCCTTGCCGATGCATATGTAAGCCCCAGCTGAGATCAGGTGAGCCTGGCCTAGACCAGAAAAACCACCTAGGTGAGCCCAGACCAAATTGCCTTCCTGCAGAATCATGAACTAAATAAATAGTTACTATTCTAAGCCACTGTTCTGGGGGTTCTTTCTTACATGGTAAAAGCTAACTGATACAGGGTATTAGTAACTCTGGGGCCAGGCTCTCTACCTGTGCCTATCTGAATTCAAAGGCCATGTTCATTTCCTAAGTAACAAGAAAGAAGAGAAGAGAAATTAGTGTTAGAGTTCTTGATTAAATTATGTGAAATTATATAGAAGTTAGCCCACATCAGGTCAGGTCCCAGAGCAAGCAACACAAATCAGTGTTAGAGTCACAGCAGTCTGTTCCATGTGATCTGAATTGCCAAAAAGATGTGCACAAATCCCAAATGCTGCTCTGTGCAAATGAACAATGGCAAAAATTTTATGATTCCAATCCAAAGGGCTTATGATATAGGGACCCAAATTTATATGCACAAATATTTTCATTTCAGCTCCCAAGCATCTCCAAAAAAATACTCTTGATACTTGAGGAGAATCCAAGTTGGAAGAAATTAACAGCAGTCCCACTTTGTGTGTTTCCACCATGGTGAAGTCTTTCCATGCTGATCATGTCATTGCACAATGTGAATTATTCAGAATATAAATCTGCTTTCTTTTTTCGCCTAAGAGACAATAAATGTAACAATGGAGATGGATTTGAAGTATAAATCATCCTGGAGACTTCATGAATATTCAAATTAAATCAGGTCTGGTTTTGAACCTCACACTTCTGCTCAGAGTGTAAATCACTGTGTATGTTACTCAAGAAGTCACCCCAAACAGGCTTTAGGAATGCTTTTTCCCTTGGAAAATGCAATTAATTACAATTGTTTGCCCATAAGGATTTCAGTTTCAAATTGTTTATTTTCTGGTGTCACTGATGAGCTGACTGGGAAAATGAAACACTTCAGTTTAATTACCAGCCGCAATTACAGCTCGTGTAAAGGTACTTCATCTTATACTCTTTTTATAATTGTCTATTCTTATGATATAATATGCAGTTATATTTGCTCCCTTTCAAAACACTAACAGTGCCACTCAACTTCCAAGAAAAAATTAACAAGAGATGACACTAATAGGATTTCAACTGGCTTGAAGATGTTTAAACACAATAGTATGTTGTTTCTCCCAAAGCCCTTCACTTTCTTGGACCTTCAATACGGAAGGATCAAAGAAATGAGGTAAGAAATAGGTAAGAAAGTTTAATCAACCACTCTATCAAGGTTAGATTTTGTTTTAGGATAGAGGTGATATAAAAGTAGAAAGAATGTCTAGTCCAGATGTTGGCAAATGGGAGTTCATATCCAGTTTTTCTCCCTCACCCACCGTGTGACTAAGGTCTTCTTAACTTCTCTGATTTTATTGCCCATTTGCTTAACCTTTCCAGTTGTACATACAACATGGAGTAATGGCAGTTGCTAACTAATAGGACTGTTGTGAGAAGGATTAAGTACAATTGTCGATGTTGACTGTCTGTCATAATTCCTGATATAGCAGGGGCTCAACAAACTTGAGTACTTTACTCAAACCTTCGCCTTCATTGTAATTTTTACAGACGGGATGGCATGATATGCTGATAACTCTGTGGGCTCTGGAGTCAGACTTTCTGTGTCCAAATCCTGACCACACTATTACCGTTTCAGAATCTTGGGCATGTCATTTAATCGCTCTGAGCCTCAGTTTCCTCGCCTGTGACATGGAGTAATACTAGAATCTGCCTAACCAGGGTCATTTTTAGACCTCAACAACCTAATTCTTATAAAAATGCAGAACTAGGTGCCTGGCATAGTAAGTCGAAAAGAAATCAAGACAATGAATAGCAAAACAAGGATGTTTTTATTTTAAAAGTAAGGGAAACCTCTCAAGAAGCCCCTTATTTCACCTGCACTTATAGATTGGGGACTGAACTACTTTAATTCTAAAAACACAGGACACAAAATAAAATGCAAAATGTGGAAAAGGATTGTGCATTCTTGTATCTTACAATTTTTGCTCTGAAATAATAGATATAGCCTCTGGATTTTGCTTCTGGCCTGTTATTTACCGGGTACTACAATATTTTAGAATGTTTGGCCAAGGGGCTATGAAACAAGCATGAAATCCATATTACTGTCAAAACAGATCTGTGTTGTGTTATTATGTTTGCCACTTTGATATACAGCTCTGAGACGTGGACTTTGTGCAGCTGTCGTAATAGGAAATGTGAACAGCTTTATATACATTGTTGACACAAGATAACCCAGCATATAAAATGGAAAGATAAAATCCTAAACATACTGGTATATCAAAAATAAAATATGAGTGAAATTGTTCATTATAATGTCAACATGGTTTTACTTAACCAGTTATGCAGCATGAAGGGAGGATATTCACAATTGAAATCATTTCACATCGATAGGCTTGTAACTCAAGGAATATTATATAATGTTCTATTGATTGGTGCAGGGCTCTTCTGGAAGTCCATCATATGAGGGTACATGGAATCTGGACTTGAGTAGAACCAAAAGTGATCGGTAGGGGAAGAAAGGGATAAAGAAAGGGGGGTAATCAGAAGGGGGAATGAAGCATGAGAGACTATGGACTATGAGAAACAAACTGAGGGCCTCAGAGGGGAGGGGGGTGGGGGATTGGGATAGGCTGGTGATTGGTAGTAAGGAGGGCAAGTATTGCATGGTGCACTGGGTGTTATACGCAACTAGTGAAGCATCGAACTTTACATCGGAATCCGGGGATGTACTGTATGGTGACTAACATAATATAATAAAAAATCATCAAAAAAAAAAGTGATAACGTTACGCTTTGTCTCACTAGCTCTTAAAAGAACATCACCTAAAGAAGTACAAAGAAACTAATTCATGCTTGCTTCACAGCCTCTTGGTAGGGATAGGGGTGAGGGGCTATGCTATGATATTTCCAGAAGTGGATTTCCATTTAACAAATGTAAGCAGTTTTTGTGTCCACTGTGCTGTTGCACTCACTACTGGAGCCATCAAGGTACACTAAGCTATGTCTCCAGACATATAAGAACACAAATTCTTCAAGGTAGAAACAATATGTGGCTGATCAGCAATGCCCTTTAAAAGCAGAGTAAGAAATAAAAATGCAATTTTAAGCAAATTTTTGATGGTTATGGCAAGCTATCTTAGTAGTCAAATGACAAGATGATGATTTGCTTTTAGCACACAGAATTGCATATAGATATGAATTCAGAGAAACTTTTACGAAGTGTTCAAGCTTCATTTGTGACCCCGAAAGAAAGATTTTCCCATGGAATTTCTGCAAACACAGAAATCTCTGTCTGTGCTTTATGGCTAAGGTGATGGCTAGAACGATCGAATAGACTAAGCTACACGTGCTGGGAGCCTAGGGAGGACACCACACCACGCGCTGTGAGGCAGGTGGAAGATTTCAGACTTAGGCAGAAGATATTCCTTAAAAGGGACATGACTGCTATATTCATATATGTGAGGGAATTTCATGGGGCAGAATTAGACTCAATCCCAATTGGCCAGTCCTATATGCTGCCCATGGCAGGCATCTCTAATAAGTCACAGCGCTCTTTCCTGATGAGGGTGATAGCACCCTAGAACTGTTCCTAACACTCCAGCCAGCTATTACTAACCAGAATTTTCTCAAGAGATGAAACCTAGTTGTCATCTCAGAAATATGTACAATTTCTGAGGGGAGTTCCAGGTAGAATAAACTCAAGTGTCCTAGAGGCAGATTTTAGACCCATATAAATAAATTTCTAAGTTTTAAATGTGTTCAGAGTAGTATGTTCTCTGTAAATGTCTCTGGGAAGTATTCGGGGACACCCTGAGAAAGTGCTCTAGAAGGGATTCAGGGAAGAAGGTGTGGAAATGTAAGGTCACTTAGACGACTTGCAACTCCATGGCTGAGAACACAAGTGTGGGCCAAAATATACAGAACCTAAAACCGAAAGTAAAACACGGAACCCATTGTAAATACGATTAAAATCTGACAACCACTTAAATACAATTAGCTTTCATTTCCTGCCTCTTTTTTTTTTTTAAAGATTTTATTTATTTATTCGACAGAGACAGAGACAGCCAGCGAGAGAGGGAACACCAAGCAGGGGGAGTGGGAGAGGAAGAAGCAGGCTCATAGCGGAGGAGCCTGATGTGGGGCTTGATCCCATAACGCCAGAATCACGCCCTGAGCCGAAGGCAGACGCCCAACCGCTGTGCCACCCAGGCGCCCCCGTTTCCTGCCTCTTTAAACGCAGTAAGAGAGAACATCTCCCTACACCTCTCTATCACCTGTCTACCATCCATCCATCCATCATCTATTACTGATATGTATCTACCACATATATGTGTGTCTATACACGCACCTAGAGAATCTGAAGATTATATTTTTATCTTATCATAAAAGGTAATTCTGGAAGAATTTGTGGGGTTGAAATATTTTAAACTCTAACAGTATAACGGTTATTTTATATTTGAAGAGAATTTTAATAGACCAAATACCTTAAAGATACATTATTTTTCAGTATCTGTCCTTTAGTAACAGGGAAATTGTGGGTATTTCTCTTTTTGTAACCTATTCCATCAGCAACCCTGACAACATTTATTAATCTTTGAGTTTCTCCCCTGCCATTTATTAATGAGTAACATCTTGTTCAGTGTCACAGGTTTGAGCAGCATGCGGCAAACATTTGTGAGATTTCTTTATCCCCAACAGTGAACATCAAAGCCAACAAATACTCGTTACAGGAGGAGCAAGGGGAGGACTTTATTTTTTATTTTTTTAAAAGATTTTATTTATTTATGCGACAGAGATAGAGACAGCCAGCGAGAGAGGGAACACAAGCAGGGGGAGTGGGAGAGGAAGAAGCAGGCTCATAGCGGAGGAGCCTGATGCGGGGCTCGATCCCATAACGCCGGGATCACGCCCTGAGCCGAAGGCAGACGCCTAACTGCCACGCCACCCAGGTGCCTCAAGGGGAGGACTTTAAACAGTGAATGGATCTAGGAGGAAACTCTATATAACAATGTGTGTGTGTGTGTGTGTGTGTGTGTGTGTGTGTGTGTGTGCGCGCGCGCCTACACTTGCATGCCAAAAAAATGACATGAGTTTTACTGAACAAGTAAGGGAGGACAAAGCTTGTGGGGCATTGAGAAGTGAGTCTTGGCCCACTTGAGCTCATTTCTTTTTTACCAGTCAGTAGGTGGCAGGTGATATTTGCTACTGCTTTGATATGATCGTATGCTGCCTAACAAGTGATATTTTGTTTTATGCATGAAATGTTCAATTTCTTTTGTACTACAAAGTCAGGGATATTCATAAAGATTTCTCTTTCCATCTCTTGTTCTTTCTGCCTCAAACTCCCTACAGACACCCCCAAATTTTGCTGGTGACTATTCCTTCTTTCTTCAAACCGAAAACAGAGCTTGTATTTGATAGTTTGGACGTGACGGGCAGGAAAAAATTATGTGGGAATTGTTTTTTTCTATATAACGATGCCAGATATTTTGGAACGGTGAGATAATCTAAGCACGTGTCAGGCAGCTACAGCACGGCTTTAATTTCGTCCCCTGTGACCCTATCCTTCTCAATAGCACCGATTCATGAGATCAGTCACACCAAATGTACCCAGAATCTGAAGTATTTCTTAGTCCTTGAAACTAATCTAATAGAAATAGAAAGGTATCTCTTTTTGTGTCATGACTGGCTCCTCCTGCTACTTTAACATCATGTACAATGTTAGTTGTGACGTTGGTTCCTGGCAAACAAGGTCATTGGTGGCCCTACAGGTTGACAACATTATGAAAAACTGTATGAACAATAACTCAAACTCTGAGCTACCATAAATTTAATCTGCTTCATATATTCACTATAACCGGAAATATATACAAGGTTATTACTAATCTCATGTGATAAAACTAGAGTATACACATATTGGGACCTAATGTCCCTGGAGGCTGATATGAAAAAGATCTTTTAAGTAACTAATGTTGGAGAGGGAGGGGATAGGTGCCTGTTTTAGCACAGCTTCTGACAATATATATTTTTTCTCTCCTCCTTAGAGCCAAAGGCTTTCCACTTTCATGACGTAAGTACACTCTTTTAGGTAAGTATAATACTTTTACTAACAAGGTAAATTTCCCTGTAACAAGATTAAAATATTTGGGTCATACCTTTATGTCAAAATGCTAGAATTAACTCTTTGAGGCTTAGTCTTAACAAAGTTCAAATTCCTTAGCATGTCATTGAATATGCTTCTTAATCTGATTCATGTCATTTTCCCCTTGTCATCTGTCATGTCATTTGTATTAAACTATAAGACATCTTCTAGACAAGCCATGCTTTCTTACAGCTCAAAGACTCGGCACATACTTTTGCTTCTTTCTGGGATTCCATGCCTATTTTGTCTGCTGGTCAGTTTCTTCTCTCTCCCTTTTCTTTTTTCTTTTCTTTTCTTTTCTTTTCTTTTCTTTTCTTTTCTTTTCTTTTCTTTTCTTTCCTTTCCTTTCTTTTCTTTTCTTTCTTTTCTTTTCTTTCTTTTTTCTTTTCTTCTTTCTTTCTTTCTTTCTTTCTTTTCTTTCTTTCTTTCTGCTGGTCAGTTTCTAATCATGCTTTGAGACTCTTCTCTCCCAAATAATGTAAGTATTGCTTCCTGTAAGCAGAGTTCCATGGGAGACTTAATTGCCTAGTGTTGGAAGGCAAGAACCATACCTTATTTACCTTTGTGTTAAGAACACCTTGTTCTTCCCTTCCTTAGTCCATCATGGCATCTGGTTTGCTCACATGAGCCCTTGGCAGGGGCACATACAAACACAAATAACCAAAAGCATTTTTCCAACCAATAGATATTTGTGTTCCAAGCAATATGCATGGAGAATACAGTAGTGAAAAAGACAAACAGGGTCATTGGTCTCTAGGGATTTTGTCTCTAATTTTCCTCTTGATTTCTACTTTAGAACCATTATACTTTATTCTTCTTTGGCTCTCACACCCATTTCCAAGACACATTTCATAAGTCCTGCTTCCCATTGTCTTTGCTTTGAGGATCCATTTGGGTAAAGCCAGCTCTTCTAGCCTTGTGGCCTGAAACTCTTTTAAACATGATTTTTTTCTCTCTGCCACCATGGTACTAGAGATACGGGCAAAATGTACTCCCAACTTCTGCCCTTTGGGACCTGTGATGATTGGGTCAGCTGCATTCAGCTATCCCTTCAAAGAGTCTGCAAGATGGTAAATGGTAAGTCAATGTTTATTGAATGATGGGAAAATATGGAAATATATTCAAAGAAAAATATTATTTGAAATATTAGTACAATTAGGATAAAGTGTTGAATTTTATGGACATTTACATATGACCATCTAATGGAGCTATGATGAGCTTTGTAATGACTCGGTGAAACTTTATCATAGTCATTTGTTCTCCTATATTGTTTAAATGTGCCAACTATTCTATTTTAGCTTAAGGCAGGAAAGACGATTATTTCTTTTTCTAATTCTGGCTAATGTGTAAGAGGTTATGAAAGATATGCAAAGGTATAGGGACATTTAATCCCCAAAATTTATTCACTGATTTAACAAACCTTAAACTCAGAATAATTGAATTGAAATGTCAAATTCCAAATGAAATGTCAGAGGACTTCTGCAGTAAGCCTTCCTGTAGCAGATTATTTTCCACAAATGAATCTCAAAAGAGAGCCAATTTAGCTTAAAAAGAACTTCACCTTTTAATGGGAGTTGAAGTTAAATGACTAAGCCTTTGTAATTTATATTGAGGGAAATAAAATTTTTGAAATTCCCTTTCACTAATTCTATGCAACGTGTTGGGAAACTGTAGCAAAGTGCATTAGTCTCAGAATAAGGATTAGGCATGGTCAATAAAAATTCTTCCAGATTAGATAGATCCAAATACAATTGTTGGTACTTTCCAGCTCATTTTTTCCATTTATATTTTTGGTAGTTTTATTTATTTATTTATTTATTTATTTTTTAAGATTTTATTTATTTATTCGACAGAGATAGAGACAGCCAGCGAGAGAGGGAACACAAGCAGGGGGAGTGGGAGAGGAAGAAGCAGGCTCATAGCAGAGGAGCCTGACGTGGGGCTCTATCCCCCAATGCCGGGATCACGCCCTGAGCTGAAGGCAGACGCTTAATCGCTGTGTCACCCAGGTGCCCCAGTTTTATGGTTTTATTAACAAAAATAGGACATGCACATAAGTGGTCCATTCACTTTCTTCGCTGCACAGGCTGGCATTGGGTTTGACGACTCTATCAGCTGGGCTGCTCGTTCCACATGGCTTTGGGCTTCTTGGAGGAGACATTGTGAGCAATCTCTGCACAGTAAGGTTTGCTGCACATCAACGGCACTTTGAGCTCCTTGACATTGTGGACTAGGAACTTCTGGAAGCCGCTGGGTAGTGTGTGCTTTGTTTTCTTGTCGCTCCTGTAACCAATGTTAGGCATCAAGATCTGACTCAAATCTTCTGTGCACCCTACTGTCAATGCCTCTGGGTTTCATCCAGGGGTGCTTAATTTTGACATATCCATATGTTGTTTTAGTCAGTTCTAACTATGACCCCGATGAAACAGGACAAATATTGCTAATTCCATTTTATAAATAATAGATAAATTAGTGACTTGCCAAATTAATGAAGCCCCAAATTGATGGACTTGAAATTTGAAGTCACATGCCTTTACTACATTATCCATTCTTAATCTGTGATCGATGGTGCCTTATGGATATTAAGTCTCTTCTAGACAAAAAGAAAATACCCAAAAGACTTCATCCTCTTATATTTCATTGTAACTTTTATTCAGGTAGCCTGTTTAGCACCTCCTGTGGTCAAGCACAGGGGTAGGCAGTAGGTTATGGAGATGAATAAACGGCCTTTCTCCCCAGGCCCTTATAGTCTAAGAGAACAAAATGTTTTTAATAATATGGATGGTGTTATCTAGTTAGATGAGAGAGTTTAAATTGAAACCTTGCACATCATGTGACATAAAATAGACAGACTCATGGTAGTGCCATGGAGGGAAAACTGATACAGGCCAGAGAAATGAGAAAATACAGGCAGGCGTATTCTTTAAACCATTCTTTTCATCTTTTATAAATCTGACATAATATTTTTTAAATTAAAGAACAAATAAAAGAAACCCAACGGATATTTCTATGAGAACAGAATAGCTAACATTTGGAATTCTGGGATTAATGATGGTATCACTTATTAAATGTTTTCATAAATAATAATGATAAACATAGCTTCTTCAGATGTAGCAAACCTTCAAGTATCACAGCATCCTCAAAGTCCCATTCCTGTGGTAAACCTAAAGCCTGTGAAAGGTAAAAAACTATATTCAAATGAAATAGGATGTGTTGGAGCTCACAGGGTAGTAGACTTGGCCTGCTGTGTTAGGTGGTCAAGGAATAATGATAAATGTAGTGAAGGCTTTATCAGGGGAAAGCTACCTCCGTCCTATTTCAAAAACAAATTTGCCATAAAAGTCATCTGTGTTTTAATTCCAAAGAGTCTATATGGTACATTCTGTATAGAATTTTATAATAGGCAGATGACTATAAAGCAATTTAATTGTAGCAAACCTGGAAAGTGTCCATCGAGGCTATATATCCTGGGATTTAACCCCCCATGACAGAATCCTATGTGTCAAAAAGGCACCTCCAAACTAACATGTCCAAAAGTACATTCTCGATTTCCACTTCACATGCATGTCCAATCCTGATCCTCATTAGTCAGTTGCTCAGACCCAAACCTTCCAATCATCTGGAACAGCTGTCTCCCTCATGCATCCCATCTGTCAGCAAATCCTGTTTGTCCCATCACTGAAATATGGTCAGAAACTATCAACATCTATCACGTCTATTTTAGTCCTGGGCACCATTATCTCCTCCCTGGATTGTTGCTTCTTCGTGGGTCTTCCAGCTTCTAATCTTGCCTCCGCAACTGTCTCTTCTGTAAATATCAGAGTGACTCGATTAATATGTGAACCAGTTCCTGTCTCTCTTCTTCTCAAATCCTTCAGTGTCTCCCTATCTCACTCAGAAAAACAAAGTACTTGACCAAGGCCTGCTCTAGGCCTAGGATCTTCCCCTTGGTTCCTTCTGATCTCACCCCTGCTCTTCGGTCTCTTTGTCTCTCATTCCCTTTCCTCTGGTCACAGTATCCTCCTTGATATTCTCACAGCCTCTGGGCCTTTGCATTTCTTGTAGCTAAGATCAGGGATGGGTCCAGGGTATATATGGCTGGGGGCTTATACAATTTTGGGGATCTATTTTATTTTATTTTATTTATTTTTTTTTAAAGATTTTATTTATTTATTCAACAGAGATAGAGACAGCCAGCGAGAAAGGGAACACAAGCAGGGGGAGTGGGAGAGGAAGAAGCAGGCTCATAGCAGAGGAGCCTGATGTGGGGCTCGATCCCATAATGCCGGGATCACGCCCTGAGCCAAAGGCAGACGCTTAACCGCTGTGCCACCCAGGCGCCCCGGGGATCTATTTTAAAAAAGAATATGATACTTTGTATACAAAATTCAATAGAGGGCCTCAGAAAGGTCCATATATATGAGGCACTAAACTTTTAGCTTCATCATCCTCATAATAAATCCACCATGCACTGCTCTAAATGCTTTAATATATACTTAATTTATTTTTTATTTATTTTTTATTTTATTTATTTATTTTTATTTTTTAAAAGATTTTATTTATTTTTTTTGACAGAGATAGAGACAGCCAGCGAGAGAGGGAACACAAGCAGGGGGAGTGGGAGAGGAAGAAGCAGGCTCATAGCGGAAGAGCCTGACGTGGGGCTCGATCCCAACGCCAGGATCACGCCCTGAGCCGAAGGCAGACGCTTAACCGCTGTGCCACCCAGGCGCCCCTATTTTTTATTTTTTAAAGATTTCATTTATTTGAGAGAGAAAGAGAGAGAGAGAGAGCACACAGAGAGAGAGAGGGAGAAGCAGAGAGCCTGATGTGGGGCTCGAACCCAGGACCCTGAGATCATGACCTGAGCCAAAGGCAGATGCTTACCCGATTGAGGCACCCAGGTGCCCCTAATATACTACCTAATGTAATTGTCATAGTAGTCTTTTGGGGGAGATGTTATTATCGCCATTCTATAGAATGGGGATCTGAGGCACAGAATGGTTAAGTAATTCGTCTTATGTCAAATAAGTAGAGGAGTGCCACGTAAGTTTTGAACTCTGGCCTGACTCCATGCTTTTTACCGCAAAGACTGTTTGAATCTGCATTTCCTGCTATCTCATTGTCTCCAAAGCCCTGATCGAACATCACCTCTTCAGAGAGGCCTTCTCTGGCCACTTTACCCTTCCCTATTGTCCCCTCTCTAAGCTATGTACCCTCTCGTTTTTGTTCATAGCATGTATCATTACCTGACACGTTAGATGCTGATTTATTTTCTACTGTCTATATTCTCCATTTGAATGTAAACTCTACTTTGTCTCTGTTGTTAAGAGATAGATTTGACAATGTCTAGAAGAGTGCCTGGCACTTAGCAGGTTCTCAATAAAATTTTGTGGAATAAATTCTTCCTTTGTATTCAGTGTCTAAAGCACAGCTCAATGACTATGAGTATAAAAAATGAATTACGCACAGCAGACAACGTTTACTAGGAGTAAGCGGTACATTTTAGATCAGTGGTCTCAAAGTGTGGTCAAGGACAGGCAGCATTAACACCTCCTGAGAGCTTGTTAGAAGGACAAAGGTGGCCAAGGAATCCACACTGGAGGAAAAAGGGCCTCAGGTCACCTGCCTTACTATGTTGCTAGTCCCCAGAAACACACTTCTTTATAACATTGTAGAACTTGGAAATATTTTCTGCCAACAAAACTGACAGCTGTAATTTTAGCTGAGAAAGCTCTTTCCAAAGTGAACTGAGCAAAGAGATCTAAAGACAGAATGTGATTATTTTCAGTGGGTGGCAAAGGACTCCAGTGTTTTTTTCCTAATATGTTTTTATTTACCCCTTTATTGTATAGATCTCCACCTACTTCCTGCTAGCTTTAAAAAGACTTTCTATGTCCCGGTGATTGTGCTTGGCTCATTTTTCTATCTATTTTTCTCCCCTCCAGTCCCTTACTTCCTCCTATTAAGAAGAACACAGCTGGTAATGTGGCCCCACCACGTAGGAAAGACGAATTCTAAAACAGGATGGAAAATCACAGGTGATTCAAATATCCTTTCCAGGTCAGGCACTTAACCCTCTCATTTAATTTCCCCTTCACTGAGACACTTCCTTTTTTAAGATTGCAAACATAACCTGCACCTGCAATTACTTGTACAGAAATTAGTCTTGTGCTTCCCTCCATAGGAACAAAGAAGTATTCAAATGTTTAGCTGACTAAATGCCAGCCTTTGTAGACATGGTTTTGAATTGGATGGGAACCCAAGTGTAATTAAGTGCATAAGAGGTACTACCCTTGGAAGTGATCTGTCTTCGGAAATATCTCAGCACATAGTCTAAATTAGGTCATTTAACTTACAGTACAACAGCTCAGGATGGACAGTGTAAAACTGCACTTCTCAATGTGGGATGAGGCTACTAAGACTCTAGTTGGGCATGCCTTTTCTCTGGCATGCAGGAAACATTTCCTGGCCATTCACACTGCTTGGCTTTATTCATTAATAGAATGAAACAATTAATAGCACCTATTTAAAGTCAGGACCCTGACCTCTAACACAACTGAAGAGTGAGGGCTTAAGTTCTAGCCACTCAAAGTAGGATCCCTGGAACCCCTGCCTCAGAACCACTTAGTGGGGCTCATCAAAATGCGGAGTCTCAGGCTTCCCACACTATGGAATCGGAATCTCCAGGGAGTGTAGGAGCAGGAATACATATTTGAAAGAATCGTGTCTGGTGGCACTTACGCACCTTAAAGTCTATGAACCAGCAGGAGGAATAAGGACAACGGGCACCTGGGGAAGTGAGAAAGAGAAGGAAGGCTAAGTGCACACACGCACACCTATGCAACAAATTTTGCTGACATGAAAATTCGAGTGGAACTAGCTATCACAATGGAAGAAATATTGGCTGTACTTCAGAGCCAATGTACTTCGGAGAAAAATGCAAACACACATAGGGAGCTTAAATGACAGTGAATGAAATCAAGTTCCTTAATTTTTAAATCTCAAATTTTCTGTTAAGGCTTTGGACACACAATGTTTTTATCGTTATTTTTTTTTTAAGATTTTTATTTATTTATTTGACAGAGATAGAGACAGCCAGCGAGAGAGGGAGCACAAGCAGGGGGAGTGGGAGAGGAAGAAGCAGGCTCATAGCGGAAGAGCCTGATGTGGGGCTCGATCCCATAACGCCGGGATCACGCCCTGGGCTGAAGGCTGACGCTTAACTGCTGTGCCACCCAGGCGCCCCTTTATCGTTATTTGATATTAAATTCTACTGTGGAAATACATTTTCTAGGAAGCTGGAATGTACTTTTAAGACTTAGACCTTTAAAAAAGTGATGATTTCAAAGAAAGTCTTATTTGCCTCTTCAATGTCAGTTTCCCCTCTTTCAGGCACTGGTGTGGGCTATGAAGCAAAAATAAGGTATATGGTTTCAGTTCCCCCAAAGTGAATATTCTAGCTTCCTTTAACAGAAATTGTGAAAGACAGTTTAAACTTTTTGCAGTAACTACCATCATTCTGAATATTATTTGCTAAAGTACGCTACCAGCGTCAGAATTCATTCAGGTGTTGCTGTGCCTACAAGAACGGCCTATACTTTTGGAGCTTGTTGTCACCTTCTGATGAGCTTTCTCCAATCCCATATGTTATAGAAATCAATATAATATGTTTCATTAAATTGTGTTTAAGAGTTTAAATAGACTCTGAGGCCCTAAGATGGTCTCCAGTGGAGACAAGCAGAAGTTTAGATTTACAACTGTATTCCAGTGTTTTGCAGTGTTTAGGAAGTCTAATATCCTAAAGAAGTGAGGGACTGCTGCAAACTTGAAACTTCTTGAAATCTTGTATCACAGTCTGAAGCATTTTGGAGTAATAGTCTCGGACACAGGGACACAATTTGGCTACTCAAGCTATTACTACCTTCCACGTGAACATTAATCTCTTAGGGGATTTTCCCATTTTCATCTGCCATTGCGACTACCCAGCCTGTATATTGCAGCTAGATTAATTTTCATGAAGGATGCCTCAATCTTACCATGCTTATGCTCAGAGCCTCCAGTGACTCCCAAATAAAGTTCAAACTTCTCAGCCTGCATTCGAGAACATGCACAACCTTCCTGAGTTTGTTTCCTTTACACAGAGACTATGTCTAGTCACACTGGTCTATAGTTCATTCTTCAGATATGGATACTTTATTCTTTTCTGAGGCTGTGCCTTGGGCCACACCACCTCCTATCACCATACCCACCTATCAAATTCTTACCCACCTTTTAAAGTGGGCCCCCAAGTCATAGTATCTGCCCCTCCATGAAACTTCCGGTTCCTTCCACCAGAAGTTCTTCTGAAGTTATAGAACAATTCAGTAATGTGGCGGGATACAAAATCAATGCCCAGAAATCAGTTGCACTTCTATACACGAATAACGAGACTGAAGAAAGAGAAATTAGGGAATCCATCCCATTTACAATTAGCACCCAAAACCATACGTTACCTTGGAATTAACTTAACCAGAGATGTAAAGGACCTATATTCTAGAAACTATAAATCACTCTTGAAAGATATTGAGGAAGACATAAAAAGATGGAAAAATATTCCATGCTCANATAAAAAGATGGAAAAATATTCCATGCTCATGGATTGGAAGAATTAACATAGTTAAAATGCCCATGCTACCCAGAGCAATCTACACTTTCAATGTGATCCCGATCAAAATACCGAGGACATTTTTCAAAGAACTGGAGCAAATAGTCCTTAAATTTGTATGGAACCAGAAAAGGCCCAGAATCTCCAAGGAACTGTTGAAAAGGAAAAACAAAGCTGGGGGCATCACAATGCCGGATTTCGAGCTGTACTACAAAGCTGTGATCACAAAGACAGCATGGTACTGGCACAAAAACAGACACATCGACCAATGGAACAGAATAGAGAACCCAGAAATGGACCCTCGGCTCTTTGGGCAACTAATCTTTGATAAAGCAGGAAAAAACATCCGGTGGAAAAAAGACAGTCTCTTCAATAAATGGTGCTGGGAAAATTGGACAGCTACATGCAAAAGAATGAAACTTGACCACTCTCTCACACCATACACAAAAATAAACTCCAAATGGATGAAAGACCTCAATGTGAGACAGGAATCCATCAAAATTCTAGAGGAGAACATAGGCAACAACTTCTATGACATCGGCCAGAGCAACCTTTTTCACGACACATCTCCAAAGGCAAGAGAAATAAAAGATAAAATGAACTTATGGGACTTTATCAGGATAAAGAGCTTCTGCACAGCCAAGGAAACAGTCAAAAAAACTAAGAGACAGCCCACGGAATGGGAGAATATATTTGCAAAGGACACCACAGATAAAGGACTGGTATCCAAGATCTACAAAGAACTTCTCAAACTCAATACACGAGAAACAAATAAACAAATCATAAAATGGGCAGAAGATATGAACAGACACTTTTCCAATGAAGACATACAAATGGCTAACAGACACATGAAAAAATGTTCAAAATCATTAGCCATCAGGGAAATTCAAATCAAAACCACACTGAGATACCACCTTACGCCAGTTAGAATGGCAAAGATAGACAAGGCAAGAAACAACAATTGTTGGAGAGGATGTGGAGAAAGGGGATCCCTCCTACATTGTTGGTGGGAATGCAAGTTGGTACAGCCACTCTGGAAAACAGTGTGGAGGTCCCTTAAAAAGTTAAAAATTGAACTACCCTATGACCCAGCCATTGCACTACTGGGTGTTTACCCCAAAGATACAGACGTAGTAAAGAGAAGGGCCATATGCACCCCAATGTTCATAGCTGCATTGTCCACAATAGCCAAATCATGGAAGGAGCCGAGATGCCCTTCAACAGATGACTGGATTAAGAAGTTGTGGTCCATATATACAATGGAACATTACTCAGCTATCAGAAGGAACGAATTCTCAACATTTGCTGCAACATGGCCGGCACTGGAAGAGATAATGCTAAGTGAAATTAGTCAAGCAGAGAAAGACAATTATCATATGATTTCTCTCATCTATGGAACATAAGAACTAGGATGATCAGTAGGGGAANTAGGGGAAGACAGGGATAAAGAAAGGGGGGGTAATCAGAAGGGGGAATGAAACATGAGAGACTATGGACGATGAGAAACAAACTGAGGACTTCAGAGGGGAGGGGGGTGGGGGAATGGGATAGACTGGTGATGGGTAGTAAGGAGGGCACATATTGCATGGTGCACTGGGTGTTATACGCAACTAATGGAGCATCAAACTTTACATTGGAATCCGGGGATGTACTGTATGGTGACTAACATAATATAATAAAAAATCATTTAAAAAAAAAAGTTCTTCTGAGCTCTACAGATATCAGAACTATTCTCCTGTAGTACAACATTGTCATTATCTGCATGTGTAATTCCCCAAAGTCAAGGACCTTGTCTTCACTCTTTCAACAAATATTTACAGAACACCAATAGCTTTTAAAGCAATGTTTTAGACATTATGGAAGCTGCCAAGTTGAATAAAATCCAATCTTTGCCTTTCCATTGTCTGATACAATGACATGCATGTCGTCGGTACCAAAAAAATATATGTGGAATACATAAGTGAGTAGCCCATCTCACTTACGGTAACATAAATTCTGGTTTATAACATGATAAATTAAATTAATAGGAAACTCTACTCAGGAAGAAGACTTTACCAAATTAACTTTTAGAGTATCTGAATGCTACAAATGCAGATATAAAAATGAAAGCAAAATATTTGAAACCCAAAGACAAAAGAAATTTGAAAACTTTTAGTATACTGTATATAAATCGCAGATATATATTGTTTTAATGTTAATAATTTCATGGTCTCCTTCTATGATTCACATCTGGTAAACCTCCATTGTCAATTAGTTTTTTATTAATTCTTTAATATTAAAATATTCACATGTTTGCTACATGCAATACTTTTCTGCAGATATTTAATCTGAATTTTTAGAGGCATTTATAATTAAATGTATTTTTTGACAATCGTGCACATCATTTCAAATAAATTCACTGAGAAGTAGAACACTAGATTAAGTATCCAGATTGTTCTTTTAAATGATGCCAAATATAAGACCAGTAAATATAAGAAAATTGAAATGCTAGAATGTATTTTCTGGCTTCCAAGTGAGTGGTTAAAAGCCAGGAGTTATGCGGTAACTAAGGTAAGTTTGTTTCACTTGGATATTTATATGTTACACACACACATTGCTGGAAGATTGGATGGCATATTCATCGAGCACACAAAATAATTCAGATCGATGTCAACATACTCTTTCCAGAAAATGAAGTCCTGTTCAGAGCCATACTACCTCTCATTATAAGTCCAAAGAAAGTTGGAGCAGTAAGAATAAAATGCTTAAGGTATAGGACTATGTCTGTTCTAGTGTGGAAAAATGAGTGTCTTCAGATAACAAAACTTTCCCTTTTGAAAGATAAAGTCATTATTGCTGTGTGAAAAGAGTTACTCAGATTTAAATGTCTAAACAGGTTTGGTCCTGGCCATTTGAATAGAAAGAGCCTGAATCCAGACTCTTAAATGCCAGGCTAATGACATGGGTTATGTCATGATAGAAATTTGTCATAAATAAAGGGTATTTTGTGAGTGACCTGGGGAAAATAAACTAATGTTGAAAGTAAGGATGTAACTTTAAAATCCATTCTCTATGGTACTCGAGTCAAAGAAATGATTGGTTACTAATGGGGCAATATCAAGTTGGTCACATTATTATTTGCCTGCATGAATAAGAATTAAGATTTTTTTTCAGTTTCTAGAAGGTCACCCATTCATCATTTTAACTGCTAAATGCTTAGATCTGAAGGTATTACTAGACTTTTTCAGCCCTCTCCCAAAATGTCTATATATTATAGCATCTTCCCACCGAAGACAAATAAAACCTTTGTGGTCTTCTCATCAATGTGTCACAATTAAGTGACAGTATGGAGCTCTATAGGTTCACAGTTATATTTTAAAGGAAGGGATTGTCCAGTGCAGTCTAAAAATTCAAGAATTTCAGCAGAGAAAAGCAAATGAGTTGGCCGAGAATGATACTGGGGTATCAGGGAAAGATGAAATAAAAACGGATTCAAAGCATGAGTTGCAGAGTCATACTTAGGCTCAAGCCTTGGCTCTAATACTTAGTTGCCTCTCACACCTTGGAAAATTACTGAAACTCTTATCCTCACCCTCTCTGTGGGTAAAATGGAACGAATAATAGTACTTATATTTTAAAACGAGTTAGAATGCATACACGAAAATAATGCCTATAGAATGCTTAGTACAGAGACTGGAATGCAGTAAATAATAGATTTTGTTATTGATATTAGCTATTTCCAGATAAAAAGGTTGAGATAGGAAAGGCGTTTCCAAGAGTACCAGATTTTTCTTCTATTTTCTCCTGTACTTTCCAATCCTCCTTTACTTTTCTCTGTGCCCCAGGAGACGCTAGTTTGGGTAGGGACAATGGAAGGCACTAGCAGAAGAGTGGGATAAAAATGAGGTCAAAAGATATTTTTTCTCCCACCTCCCTCTGATTGGCTATGTCTTATAAAGGCAACAGGTCAAGTTGGGCAGACCCCTCTTACAGCTCCATCGTGTTCTCCCTCCTGGTGGCCCTGTTGAGTTTGCCACCTACTTCCTATCTGAATACTCTCTAATACATGAGAATCTAAGTGTATGTAGTTGGTACAGAAAGCCTTGTGTATCCTAGAGAAGGCCAGGTGTAAGCCAGGGAAAGTGAATGTGTGTGTACAATCTGGAGTAAAGGCATAAAAGGCAACTCTAGGTGGCCTGAAATATGAGGAAGGGGTTTCAGACAGTTTGTAGCTGGTTTGCCAAAACAGCGTCTGTGGCTCTGTCACCTCTTGTGTGGTTTCTTACGCATACCATGGAGGCTACTTCCTCTGCTTAAAGGAATTTAGCTTAATAGAAGAAAACAGCACAATCGGTCCATTTCTAAAGTCTACTCTGTTTTTATAGGCTTCACTGGCAGTGTTTTAGAGCAACATTAATATAACCTCTGTGTACTTCTTGGAACTGGTTCAAAGCTAACTTGACGGTTTTAAACTTCAGGTCATGAAGCACATACACACACGTGTGCACATGCACACACACACTTTTCCCCCCACAAAAATGAGGGGAAAAGATCTTTAATGTCTTGTCCTGTAATAGCAGTGTCAACTTTATACGGCTACTGGAGCAGAAAAACGTGAGTGGGAACTTCCCATTAGGAAATCCCAAGGACCCCTATGCCATACAATAATCAGATGTCCTAAAAGGACTAGAGAGAGCACAAAGTACAGTTTGGAACTCAGGATACTTTCCATTTCCCAGAAGAAGGGTCCTTCTTCCCAATTCTTGGCCACCTAAATTGTCCTCACGGGGAAGCTAAAATCAGCACACTTATGATGACATAGGAGGAAATACTAGTTCCCAAGTTCTCTGGGACTTTATGAAAGATTCTAAGAGTTTGGCAGATGGGCCTCGGGGGCCACTCAGGAGGAATGGGTGAGCTAAGAGGACCAGTTTTTAAACATGTCAGCTTTGCTTCAGCCAAGAGCTCTGTATTTATCTGTGACTCTGCACTGGGCTTCCTTGTAAGCTCCTGTTTAAAGAAAGGATTACATTGCTAAAAATAGTAATATAGAAAAATTTCAAAGTCACTGTCTCCGGTTTTGCATACATCTATTAGAGGCAAATGTTTCAGTATATTACTGAATCCTAAACATTTCTTCTCTTTCTTATGACACACAACATTAATGGTTAGTCCTACTTAAAAGAATAGACTGCTCACGTACCATGTAGCAACTTGTATTAATACTTTCACTGCATGAATGGGTATGTATAAAAGCCCCTTCATTTCTGCCTAGATGGTCCTTATTTTCCTGTTTTACCTGAAGGCGATTAAATAATGATGAGGTATTTTGATAGAAACCAGACCCAAAGTATAACAGAATCATATCTCTAATATAAATATTTTGGTAAAATATCTCACAGGGATCTCTGTCCCAACTTTGATTAAGATCACATTTGTGGGGGCGCCTGGGTAGCGAAGTCGTTAAGCGTCTGCCTTCGGCTCAGGGCGTGATCCCGGCGTTCCGGAATCGAGTCCCACATCGGGCTCCTCTGCTGGGGGCCTGCTTCTTCCTCTCCCACTCCCCCTGCTGTGTTCCCTCTCTCACTGGCTGTCTCTCTGCCACATAAATAAAAATAAAATCTTTTAAAAAAAAAATCACATTTGTGCTGGAGAACATTTTTTAAAGTTTTAATTTTAATACCTTTTTAATTTTTAAAAATATTTAATTTATTTATTTGAGGGGGGGGTGCGAGCAAGCTAGCAGGGGAGGGGCAGAGGGGAGAGAAAGGGAAAGAATCTCCCTTCTGAGTGTGCAGCCCAACATGGGACTCAATGACAGGACCTTGAGATCAAGACCTGAGCTGAAATCAAGAGTGGTTGGCTTAACCAACTGGGCTGAGCCACCCAGGCGCCCCTTAATACCTTTTAAAATTTTATTTATTTATCTATTTATTTATTTGAGAGAGAGCGCATGCATGAGTGGGAGGAGGGGAAGAGGGAGAAGGAGAAGCAGACTCCCCGCTGTGCAGGGAGCCCAACTCGAGCTCCATCCCAGGCCCCTGGGATCATAACCTGAGCTAAAGTCAGACGCTTAACCTACTGAGCCACCCAGGCGCCCCTCTTAATACCTTTTTTTATTGAAGTATAGTTGACATACAATGTTACTGAATGCCTAATATTAGCAATAATTACATACTGACAACGTAAGTGTCTTTTGAAAAATGATTGCTGGTTTTGTTTTTTAAAGGTAACGGAAACCCTTATATATGTCAATACACTGCAGCAGAAACCCCAGCAGGAGTAGATGAGAGGCCAATGGAATAAAGCTGTGGTATTAAAGCGGTCGAGGAGTAATTCTAAACTAAAAATAGTGTATCCCCATAATGGTGTATTTTCAAGGCACTTTTTATTGGTAGAGAAGAAACTTCCCTCCAGCTAACCTCTTTTGTCATCTGGTTGCATGTAGTCAGAAGTTATATTTTCTAAGCAATCTGTTTTTTTCTTTTTAAATCAAATAAGAAAGAACTGTTTCCCTACTTTTTGGCTGTTAGCAGTTCAAATATTATTGCTAAGCAAAGTATCCTTAATGTAAATTTTCACTTCTTTGCTGTAATACAACCCCATTCATGCACGTTAATATTTTCAGACCGGGGGCGCCTGGGTGGCACAGCGGTTAAGCGTCTGCCTTTGGCTCAGGGCGTGATCCTGGCGTTATGGGATCGAGCCCCACATCAGGCTCCTCCGCTATGAGCCTGCTTCTTCCTCTCCCACTCCTCCTGCTTGTGTTCCCTCTCTCGCTGGCTGTCTCTATCTCTGTCGAATAAATAAATAAAATCTTTAAAAAAATATTTTCAGACCGATTTCAGGATCAGTTTACATAAGACATAATTAACTGTTCCTTGTTTAGTTAAGTTGCATTCAACGTTTTAATGAGAGTGACAGGTGGACTCAAAATGGACTGCTGATCTGTGAAACTTGGAGTGCTTCAGGTGCTAGTTTGTGTGCACAACATGTGATTTCTATAAATGCTGCTGTGCAGATTCAGCCACAGCTGTCTCTGCTGAAGCAGCCAGAGTGTGATTCATTGGTTTCCAGGGTTGATATCAGTTCAAATATCTATGATACATACAATTTGAGGAGTTTCTCTAATTTGGTCTTTGGGAAACAACCAAAGGCTAAATGAAGTGGATAAAACATGAGTACATTTATATAATGAATTTCGGTATTCTACATATTTTCTTGTGTTGCCTTCAGCTACTACTGCGGCTTATGTTTTCTCACATAATCCAAAGTGTGGGGGTAGATCGTTCAGAGCTCAAATGATGCCATTGAGAGCCTAGCCTCCTTGCTCCACCGTCCTTGATAGGTGACTTTTATTTTCCTGGTCAAGGCAGATACTCAGCTTGCAAACATCATATCCGAATTTGACATTTATTCAGGAAAGGAAGCCTGCTCCAGTGACTTCTTCCTAAGTCTCATTGGCCAGAACTCTTCTCACGGCCAACCCAAGGTGCTACAGGGGCCATGAAATCAAGGACTTTACTTTCCAATCTCTATGGAACAAGAATAAAGGGTTGGAAAGGATGTTTAGTGAACCAAACTATACTATCTGCTCACTAAGGAATTATATTAATTATTTTAGCCTCAGGCCAAAAGATGGACAATTTCTTTGTTTTCTTCTTTTTTCCCTCAGGCTATGTTTTAGAAAACACATGTTGGTCATAGTGAGCTGGCCAGAGGGGCTCTCATTTCCCTCTGTATTTTTCAGCATCCAACTGTGACGATATAACCAGGTAGTAGACATTATTTGCTATCTACCCAGAATTCATTTCTCCACTTTTTTATACTACTCAAACCCCAATTGTGATCGGATATCTCCCCAAATCCAAGTAGCCATAGGTCTCAGGGGAAACTGAACTCATCCCAATTTCAGGAAGAAAATGCTTTAATCTTGCCTAGGATTGGTTCTGGAACCAGCAAATGATCCCATTTTGACCTAAAGCGTAGTGGGAAGTCTGCCAGAGACTAAAGGAACATTTTCTTCCTTGCTCCTATGAGATAGCCATAGTGATGAGGGAAGAGAAGGCAAGCTGAGGACAGAGCAGAAGCTGACACCTCCCCCCTCCCCCGCCCCGCCAGATGGGATATATGTGACATTCCTCAAGCACTCCTGGCTGCCCTAAAGCTAAGGAAAGGTAAAACAAATAGTTGACTTACAGAGATCACAATCCTGCAAGACACGAGTCTCCCTCACTTTACAAATGTCTTAGCAATCTACAAGAACAAAGCATTTCTATCAATAACCTAGCTCCTAGCTTCCAGAAGGGAATGTAGATACAATTAAATGTCCTTATAATCTGCAGCCCATTGACAGATATTTGAAGCAAGCAGAGTATAATGTTCCTCCAGCAAGTTCCCAACTATCTTCATGTTAATGCCTTGCTAGAGGGAAAGACCTTCACTTGACAATGGCAAGGCCTCCGGTATCCCGTGAGTCTTCTTTAACATATGAAAGTACTTTCTCAACCTCCCTTTTCCTTACCTCCCCCAACCCCACAGTACGTAATCAGCCACCCCTCACTACCAGGGCAGCAGCTCTTTCTGCCCAGGGGTCCTGTCCCCGTGCTTTAATAAAACACCATTTTGCACCAAAGATGTCTCAAGAATTCTTTCCTCGTTGTCAGCTCTGCACTCCACCCCACTGAACCTCACCTATATTCCAAAACCGCATCAACAGGAAGAGATAGATTCTCTTTGTTCCCTGGGCAGTACTGGGTATAGATAGGATACATGGGACTGCTGCTGCTCTCTTGCTACTCTGCTGAGGAGGAAGTCACACTCAGAATTATAGGGCAGAAAAAGAAAACACCTGGGCCCTTGATGACATTGCTGAATCCGCCTGCCTTGAAGCGCATCCCATCTTTGAACTTCCAGTCAAGTCATTCTTTATTGTTTTAATCAGTTGGAGTCTGGATTTCTGTTCTTGTAGCGAAAAACATCTTAATTCTTATGAATTGTTTGAGATGTTTGTCCTCAAATGTTCTGAGAAGTTTGGGTTTATGCTGTTGCTGTTTGCTGCTTGTAATTCAAGTTAAAGGGGATTTCCCAGAGACATATCATTGCAGAAAAACACTATATACATCAGTGCATTTAGCTCCAACTATGACCAAGAATAAGCTAAGAAATAACATTGTACTTCATGCTCCTTCCAGTTCTGGGTTTTGCCAACATGGGGAAATAAGCCACAGGTGCAATGCAGATCAATTGGGAAACATTTCTACAAAACTAGTGCACAAGTGGAAATTCACCAGCCATATTATAGTGGGGCAACTGAGAGATAAGTTACGTGAAATGCATTGGAATCTCCCAGGCTAACAGGCTGTCAAAACATACCACCAAAGCAGCCGAAGGGACCTTTGCAACTGAACTGGATGTTAGGCTAATTGGGCAGCAAACAGAAAAAAAAACCCCACAAAAAAACCTCCCTCCAAGTCAAAAGCTATTGTGCAAAGGCAAAGAGAAAGAAATAGACAACACATTGTTACACTCCCACACTTCCCAAACTATACTTGCGGTGGCATGTAGGAATTGAAATGCTTGATCAGCGTTTTAATTTTCTCAAACTAAAATTTGCCTGTTCTGAGATTGTCCTTTCTACATATTCTCTATCTCTGTATATAGATAGGTAGATATAGAGACAGAGAGATACATAGATAGATATAGATAAATAGATATCTCTATTTATGCTATCTCTATATATGTGTATATATATATATACACACACATATATATATATATACACACACATATATATATATATATGTGTGTGTGTTGTGTCGATAGATATCTATATATAGAGAATATAACTTTGAGAGTTATACCCCCCACATTATCATGGTAACAAGATGAACAAATGATATTACCATACAGGGTACCACGGAACTTTCACAAAAGATACTTAATTGTTTCCTAAGACACCTGCTTAGTGTTAGATACAGCAAAAAATCATGGAGAAGAAGCAAATGTCAGAAAGAGGAAAAAGGGGCAAATTAAATGCCATTTTAAAAAAGTGGTCAGTGTAAGAAAATGCATCATTAATAACTGGAATACAAATGATGTGGTAAAATGCTAGAAAATAATAGCTCACAAAAACAGAGTTCTAAACAAATTGATTTTTTTTTCAAAACAAATTGATTTTAAAGAATCATGGCATTTCGCTAGTAGATGGCAAGGTAAAACAAAAAATGTGTTAGTAGGTATTCATTTAACATGTAAGGTATACTGTCCACTTATAATTAATTTGAGGGAACTTTTCTAAGAGATTGAGAGTAAAAGCTATTGTCATTCCAAGCCTCAGTCTGAATTTTCACATGTTTTGATTACCTACAAAGAGAAGGTGTGAAACACATATACCTATAAATAACCAGTTAATGCTAATGTGAATTTTCTTTTTTATTGAAACTTTCTCCATCATGCAGTTCTTGAGTAAAACATTATGAGTCATTAACAATAGGGAACATGTTTTTCACACATTCAGTAGAAGGTAAGCATTAAGAAGGACTAATCATAACAATGACACACAGAGAGCTAGGACTACAGAGGAATTTAAGTACATGAAATGGTTCATCTCTTTCTTATGCAAACTCCTGTCAGGTTTCAAGGTTAAAGCCATATTTATGTTTTCGGGTTTTTTTCCCTCCTTGTAATTGGTAAGGTTATATCTGTGAATATTATGCCACCTAATTTCAAAAAGTTCTAATAGGTTAAAAGGCAATTTATCATCAGCTTTAAAACGGGATGTTAACAGCTTTATAGTTAAATTAGGCAATGAAAAATGGGTAAAGGTTGTCTATGGAAAAAAAGCTTTTTATGACAAGGATAATTGAACTCACAAAGAAGATATAACCTAAAATGATTTAGAAAATTCATCATGAAAGTGTGTCATTATATTAATTTAGAAAAAAATCATTTTTTTATTTACCCATCTCTAATGTTTTCATCTCTCTGTTCAGACAGACTAGGGACCAGCAAAACATTAATGATGAACATGTCAGAAGTTGGAATATAACCTTGTCACATTCACCATAAGACTCTCAGCAGTTCTGAACAATTTTCTCGACGTGCTTGAAATCCTCTATGAGAGGATTCTTTTAAAAGCCTTCTCACTGAAAGATAAAAGATCAATTATTTGGGAAAGTTCCTTTTATTCATTTTCTAAAATATTTTTCTTCTGAGAGAAGTGATGCTTATTCATGGTAGAGAATTCAGAATATGAAGAAAAGCATAAAAAGAAAAGGAGAAATTACCCGCAATTCCATTTCCCAACATAACAATTGTTAATCTTTTGGTTTATCTTCTCTCTTTGAATCTTTATGAAATTATTATAGTGTAAACAGTTTGATTTCATGCTATTTTGTTTACTCAACATTATACCATGAAGCCCTCCCCAGATGATTGTGTCTTTATTATATTCCATCATGTCTATTTCAAAATCTATTTACCTAACCTCTACTGTTCAGTGTTTAAGCTGCTTCTAAACTTTTCTTCTTATCAACGACATTATAATTCACAAGATTGTATGTAATCTTTTGTTCATCTGGGGACTTGCTTACAACAGATTCAGAAACATGAAATCCCTATGTCAAAGTCCTTTTATTTAACATAAAAAAAGTGAGAAAAGTACAACCAAAATGATCAGTGATTTTACCATATAGAGCACTGGCCATTAAGATTCTGGTATCTATGCATCCAACTTTTTAAAAACCACTTTAGTGAGGTATAATTAACATACCATAAACTGCATAAAACAAACAATTTGACAAGTTTTAATGTATGTATACACCTCTGTAACCAGTACCACAGTCAAGATAAGGAACATACACAGGAGGCTCCATCTAACCCTGAGATCATGACCTGAGTCAAAAGCAAGGGTGGGACACTTAACCCACTGAACCACCTAGGTGCCCCGACTGATAGCCAAATTCTTAGAGGCGAGAATGGAAGTCAAAAGCCTGTGGAATAACATTTCACTGTGTTGAAAAGAATTCAGAACTAAATAACCATCAAAGTACCATTAATGAGTGAAAGCAAAATATAAACATTTCAGACAACAAACAGATTGTGTTTGGCACCAATAGACCCTCACTGAAGGAAACCATAAAGAATTACTCTTCAGGCAGAAAGAAAATGAAGGCAGACGAATGCCAGAAGATACGATGGGAGACACAAACTGTTAACTACTAGGGTATATTCAACTAACAGATTGAATAATTCTTTACGAACGATGTCTATGTGGAAGGCCCTGCTTTAAGTGCTTGATGTACAGTACTGAACAATGCACCTTTTGTGAATTAAAAGAAAAAGAAGACTAAAATACTGGGTAGCAATTGACATAAGTTGACAGGAACGGCAGAAATAAGTCTTCTAAGGTTCTTCCTTTGTTCTGAAGGAAAATAAAAATATAACTGAAAGTGAACCTTGATAAATTAAGCACATATATGGATTTTCTAGGGTATAATGAAAAGAATGGATATCAAGTATAAAACTTCTAAACTCCATCAATGTGAAAGAAGGAAAAAATCAGAGAACATGATGCATAAAAAAGTCAGGCAAACAGAAATCACAAAATATGGTAGAGATGATTCCGAATACCACTTATTACAATTAAAAATGAACCAAAATCCTAGTTAATAAAAATTGCCTGACATGGGAAAATCAAATGAAACTAAATGTGTTCATAAAAGGCACACTTAAATTAAAAGTACATAAAATGGGATAAAAAATATTTACAAACAGCAAATACTAACAAAATAAAGTCGCCTAACTATACTGATAACACATGAAATAGACTTTAAAGAACAGGTATTATTAGAGATAGAGAGGACCAACATATAATTTCACTTAACCAGGAAGATATACCTAAGATAAATACTGAGACTATATAATTATGTATCTAAAAACATAGTGTCAAAATATATAAAGTAAAATTTGACAGATTGTGAAGAGAAATATACAAATAGAGCACCTTAGTGAATTCCTCCCAACCAGCTGATAGATAAAGCAGGCCAAAACAATAAAAAAGAAAAGAAAAGAAAAATCAGTACAACAGATAAAATTTGAGATACACAATGAACATGCTTGATCTAATGCACTGAATAATTTCACAGTACAAAAGCTTTTCAAACACACATGGAGCATTAATGGAAATTAATAACATACTGGGCCTTACTGCAACTCCATAAATTTAAAAACATTAGCATCTTTTTATCTTAATATAATGTTGCTTTTATGTGTTATATTAATATTGTATATGAGATCTCATTTTTTAAAAAAAATCCCAATCCAAAAAAGGGATGGCTCACTTACTGGAAAAGAGTACGTTGCCATGCTGCACATTGTTAAGGTGTCTGAATTTCTCATTGAATGGTCATGGCATAACTATTGTTTATGATTTGGGTAGTTTACATTTTTCGCTACTATAAATATCACTGTCTCAAAGCTATCACATGAGGCTTTTTGATTTTTTTAATTTTTTAATTTTTAAAATTTTTTATTATGTTACGTTAGTCCCCATACAGTACATCATTAGTTTTTGATGTAAAGTTCCATGATTCATTGTTTGTGTATAACACCCAGTGCACCATGCAATATGTGCCCTCCTTAATACCCATCACCGGCCTATCCCATTCCCCCACCCTCCTCCTCTCTGAAGCCCTCACTTTGTTTCCCAGAGTAGACAGTCTCCCATGGTTCATTCCCCCTTCTGTTTACCCCCCCTTCATTCTTCCCTTCCTTCTCCTACCGATCTCCCTGCTATTTCTTATGTTCCATAAATGAGTGAAACCCATATGATAATTGTCTTTCTCTGCTTGACTTATTTACTTAGCATAATCTCCTCCAGTCCCATCCATGTTGCTGCAAATGCTGGGTAATCATCCTTTCTGATGGCTGAGTACTATTCCATTGTATATACGGACCACATCTTCTTTATCCATTCATCTGTTGAAGGGCATCTCGGCTCCTTCCACAGTTTAGCTATTGTGGAAAATGCTGCTATGAACATTGGGGTGCATATGGCCCTTCTCTTCCTACGTCTGTATCTTTGGGGTAAATATCCAGTAGTGCAATGGCTGGGTCATAGGGTAGCTCTATTTTTAACTTTTTGAGGGACCTCCATACTGTTTTCCAAAGTGGCTGTACCAACTTGCATTCCCACCAACAGTGTAAGAGGGTTCCCCTTTCTCCACATCCTCTCCAACATTGGTTGTTTCTTGCCTTGTCCATTTTTGCCATTGTAACTGGCGTAAGGTGGTGTCTCAGTGTGGTTTTGATTTGAATTTCCCTGATGGCTAATGATTTTGAACATTTTTTCATGTGTCTGTTAGCCATTTGTATGTCTTCATTGGAAAAGTGTCTATTCATATCTTCTGCCCATTTTTTGATTTGATTATTTGTTTCTCGTGTATTGAGTTTGAGAAGTTCTTTATAGATCTTGGACACCAGGCCCTTTATCTGTAGTGTCATTTGCAAATATCTTCTCCCATTCTGTGGGTTGCCTCTTTGTTTTGATGACTGTTTCCTTTGCTGCGCAGAAGCTTTTCATCTTGATGAAGTCCCAAAAGTTCATTTTTTCTTTTCTTTCCCTTGCCTTTGGAGACATGTCATGAAAGAAGCTGCTGTGGCCGATGTTGAAGAGGTTACAGCCTACTTTCTCCTCTAGGATTTTGATGGATTCCTGTCCATGAGGTTTTTTTAAAAAAAGATTTTATTTATTTGTCAGAGAAAGAGAGAGAGTGCGTGCACAAGCAGGGGGAGCGGCAGGCAGAAGGAGAAGCAGGCTCCCTGAGCAAGAAGTCTGATGTGGGAACGGATCCCAGGACTGTGGGATCATGACCTGAGCAGAAGGCAGACGCGTAACCAACTGAGCCTCCCAGCCATCCCTCAAAACTGTCGCATGAGTCTTTGTTAAGAGCCTAATTATTTTGAGGATATACTCCCAGAATTTGAATTATTAGATCAATCTTATGCATTATTAGACCTAAAATTCTCCGTAGCTATTGCTAACATGTCCTGTATAAAAGTTTTACTAATCTTATTCTGACCAGCAGGATATGAGGGTGTCTATTTTACAACATTTTTGACAAAACTATCAGGAGAAAATTGTAATCTTATCATTTTAATTAGCATTTCTTTGATTACCAATTATTTGTGATGTTGAATATGTTTTCATATCTTAGCCATTCTACTTATTATTTCTTTAATAATTAAATCATGCGCTTTGCTGCTTTTTAAAAAATGGATTTAAAAAACAATTTTTATATTAGAAATTAAATCCCTTTGTGCCTGTGAAGGGATTTAACCCAGTTAGTCATTAACTTTATTATCTTCTGATAATTTTTGTTAAAAATGTTGTCCTTTATAATGTAGTCAAAATCATCTTTTCTTTTGTTAAGACCCAGTCTTTTTTAATAAAAAATCTTGGAAAATTTTTATCTATCTAGAGCTTTATTAAACAGTAACTTTTCCATGTGTCTTTTGTCTTCACTTAATATGAATTCTCTAAATCATTAAATAACACATATATATAAATCTGTCTATCTATCAAACCATTTCCCAATTGGTCAATGATATATTTAAAAATGCTAAACACTAATCTTTTATATAGTAAGGTCAATTTCAAGGCCATGTGCCCCATCCAGTGACTTGTCTGCTCATCTTAACTGTAGTATAATTGACAAAAATTGTATAAGAATGCCTGGGTGGCATAGTGGGCTAAGCATCTGACTCTTGGTTTTGTCTCAGGTCTGATCTCAGGGTGGTGAGATTAAGCCCTTCGTGGGGCTCTGCACTCAGCACAGAGTCTCCTTGGATTTCTCTCTCCCTCTCTCTCTGCCCCTCTCCACCATGCTCACATGCACTCCTCTCTCTCTCTCTCCCTTTCTTTCTCTCAAATAAATCTTAAAAAATCTGGATATATTTGAGGTGTACAATACAATGTTTTGATATACACTGTGAAATAATTACCACAATCAACCTGATTAACATATGCATTACTTCACATAGTTATTTTTTCTTGTGAGAATATTTAAGGTCTACTGTCTTAGCAAATTTCAAGTACCCAAAATGTATTCAACCTGCATAACTGAAACTTTGTTCTCTGAACTCCCTCCTCATTCCCTCCACTCCAGGCCCCCGCCAGCCAATGGCAACCACCACTTCTATGAATCTGACTTTTATTGATTCTGCATAGTGAGACCATGCAGCATTTGTCTGGATTATCTCACTTAGCATAATGTCTTCCAGATTATTCCATATTGTTGTAAATGGCAGGATTTCTTTCTTTATTAAACCTGAATAATATTCCATTATATGTAATTTTCTTTATCCATTCATGCATTGATAGACACAGGTTGTTTCCATATCTTGGTTATTATGAATAACACTGCAATGAACATAGGAATCTAGGTATCTTTTCAATCTATAATTGATTATCTCACAATATTTTCTAATTTCACTTTTGATTTCTTGTAAATGACAAGGTTTCTAAAGATATATATATATATATATATACATAACTTTATATTTTAGAAAAGTTTTATATTCACAGCAGAATTAGGTAGAAAGTACAGATATATTATTTACAATTGACGAACCTACAATAACATATAATAATCACTTATAGTCCACAGTTTACCTTTGGGTTGTCTCTTGGTGTTGTACATTCAACAGGTTTGGACAAATGAATAATTACATATATCTATAATTACAGCATCATACAGAGTGTTTTCACTGCCCTAAAAATCCTCTTCACTCTGATGATTCATCCTGTCCCCATACTCAACCCCTGGCAACCACAGACCTTTTTACTGTCTCCATAATTTTCCCTTTTCCAGAATGTCATATAGTTGGAATCATATGGTATGTAAACTTCTCAGCTTGATTTCTTCCACTTAGTAATATACATTTAAGGTTCCTCATGTCTTTTGATGTTTTAATAGCCAATTTCTTTTCAGGGCTGAATAACAGTCCATTATCTGGATGTACCACAGTTTATTCATCCACCTATGGAAGAAAATCTTGGTTGCTTTCAAGTTTTAGGAATTACGACTAAGGCTGTTATAAACATCCACGTGCAGGTTTTTGTGTGGACATTAGTTTTCAATTCTTTTGGTTAAATTCTCTAGGAATGTACTGCTGGATCACATGAATACTTCCAAACTATCATAAAAAATGGCTGCACAATTTTGCGTACCTGTCAGCAATGTATGAGAGCTCTGTTGCTCCAAATCCTCATCAGCATTCAATGTGGTCAATGTTCCATATTTTGACCAATAGCTGTGTAGAGTGGTCCATCCGTTTACTTTTTATCTATATGTGTCTTTATAGTTAAAGTGGGTTTCTTGTATACTACATATAGTTGGGATTTTTGTTTTTTGTTCTATTCTGAAAGTCTCTTCCTTTTTTTTTTGAAAGATTTTATTTGTTTGAGAGAGAGAGAAAGAGAGAGAGAGAGAGAGCAGGAGTGGGGGAGAGGGGTAGAGGGAGAGGGAGAAGCAGATTTCCTGCTGAGCAGGGAGTCTGATGTGGGGCTTGATTCCAGGACCCCAGGATCATAATCTGAGCCAAAGGCAGATGCTTAACCAACTGAGCTACCCAGGTGCCCCTGAAAGTCTCTTCCTTTTAATTAGTGCATTTATACCATTGACATGCAAAGTTATTTTTGATATAGCTGGACTAATAACTACCATATTTGTTACTGTTTTCTCTTTGTTGCCCTTGTTTTTTGTTGCTATTTTTATCTTCTACTTTTTCCACTTTGAGTGGTTTAAAATGAGCATTTTATATGATTCCATTTTCTCTCCTTTTTAGCATATCAGTTATACTTCTTTTTTTACTTTATTTTTATTGAGATACAATTGACATATAGCATTATATTAGTTTCAGGTAAAGAACATGATGATTTGATATTTGTATATATTGCAAAACGATCACAATAAGTCTAGTTAACATCTGTCACCATACATAGCTATAAAATTTATTTTTCTTATATGAGAACTTTAAAGATTTACTCTAAGTAAATTTCCAATATGCAATACAGTATTATTAATTATAGTCACCACACTGTACTTATTCCCATAACTTATTTATTTTTTTTAAGATTTTTATTTTACTTATTTGAGAGAGAGAGAATGAGAGGGAGAGAGCATGAGATGGGGGAGGGTCAGAGGGAGAAGCAGGCTCCCTGCTGAGCAGGGAGCCCGTTGTGAACTCAATCCTGGGACTCCAGGACTGTGACCTGAGTTGAAGGCAGTCGCTTAACCAACTGAGTCACCCAGGTGCCCCAATCCCATAACTTATTTATTTTACAAGTGGAGTTTGTATCTTTTGACTCCCTTCACCCATTTTGCCTACCTTCTACCCCCTGCCTCTGGCAACCATCAATCTGTTCCCTGTACCTATGAGCTTGTATGTTTTTTTTAATTCCACATATAAGTGAGATCATATCGTATTTGTCCATCTCTGTCTGACTTATTACACTTTTTTTACTTTTTCTAGTGCTTGCCTTTGAATGTCCAATATACACTTACAACTAAGCCAAGTCCACTTTCTAATAATGATACTATACTACTTTACAGGTAGCATGAGTATCTTATAATAGCAAGATAATCCTTATTCCTCTTTCTCTTTCTTTGTATCATTGCTGCACATCTATTTGTGCATGTTGTCTTCTTTATTCATTAGAGTCCTTATCATATTAATCACAGTTGTTTTAAATTCCCAGTCTGATGATTTTAACATCTCTACCATGTCTGGTTCTAATGCTGTTCTGTCTCTTCAAATTTTATTTTTTGCCTTTCATTATGCCTTGTAATTTTTTCCTTAATGGCCAGACATGAGGTACCAGGTAAAAGGAATGGCTGTAAATAAGCCTTTAGTAATGCAGTGTAAGGTATGGAGGGAGCAGTGAAGCATTCTATAGTCTTATGATCAGGTTTCAGTCCTTCAGTGAGCCTATACCTCTTGGGAACTTCACAAGTATTTCTCGGTTTTTTACCTCTGGCCCCCTTAGGTGAGAGAGCATGGCTAGAGTGGGCTGGAGTTGGGTATTTCCCTTCTGCCATGTGGAAGGCTTAAGTTGACTGGAGTTATTTACTTCCCTCCTCCAGGTAGTTAGGCTCTGATGATACCCCAGTAGGTTAGAATTTGGTGAAATGATTTATCCTAAAATTAGTTTGGAAAGCAAAAAGTTCTTCCTGCCAAATACCTGGGCTGATGGGACTGCTTCTAGGATTGCAGCCACGCAGGGTTAGAGCCAGGTTTCATGGCTGTTAATTGGGTCTGCAGTTGGATTCATGGTGGTAGGCCTGTTACCAGGGGCATACTTGGGTATGGCTTTTGGTGGGTTCTTGGGCATGCTTTTGTCAGGTCAGTGGGCTAGTGTGTGCATGTATGTGTGTGCATGTGGGTGCTCATGCATATATTTGTGTGTAACTATTTTAATGGGAAGCCTGTAAAATTTATACCAGTCCCAACTCACCTTCTACAATGTGACCTTGGGAATTCTCTATTGATAAAATGTTTTAACATATTTCCTTTGCCAAAGCAGAATGGTGATTGACATATTGCACAAATGGAAGTGCATGTTTCACTGCGTAATAATGCAATGAATGTTAAACAATTTAATCTTTTCCCAAATCTTTCACTAAGTAATATTTTATCATTTGGAGAATGACAATATATAAAAATTAGGAATATTAAAAACTCAAATCTACAAATAAAAGATCTATTTAACCAATATTCAGTTTGCTACAATGGTTAAGGAAAATAATTAATTGCCAGAATCTTAATAAGTTAGTGAGACATAAAAAATTTCTATTTAATCTTTTACATCACAATTAATGTTTAGAAAGTCAGCATAAGAGAGTTATTCAAACAATAATACTATATATTTAAAAAAAATTTTTTTCGAGAAAAGAAAGAAACGCAATTCACACTGAAGTTTGGTCAAGCTCTTTGGTGAGGTTACCATTGATGAAAGCAGTTCATGCTGAGCTTGAGCTTCCTCTTCTGCGAACCCCTAATACATTTAATTATGACACACAAGTTGGCCCCTTGACCTACATGATCTTATTCTGCATTTTACATGTTTGTAACTCTTCTCCTTCCCCACAAAAACCCCCAGAATGCACATTTAAAACCTTGAGAATATAAATCAGGCTTTTACTGCATTTAAATGCATTAAATAATGCATTCCCCTGAAGCCTCATCTCAGAGTTCTAAAAACCAGTGAGTTCAAAAACAAAACAAAACAAACAAACAGTGAGTCCAAGGTAGATTTCACAAACCTTCTGCTATTGGTTTCTAATTTTGCATTAAAATGTGTAATTATACAAATAAAAGTAGTGTACTTTGGGGAAAATGTTATATAAGTTGTGGCTGAAAAAACAGTGGAAATGAAAGTCAGGTTTTATTATTTTCTCATATATTTTAAGGAATAAAATATCCTTCAAATCAAAGAGTCCTATAAACCAATTCATTTCTGGTGTGCATTTGTCCCAAAACTCAAGTAGAGCACATTAAAGTAGGAATTAAAATACTTAGATTCAAGGCCTAGCTTTTCCATTTGATAGAGGTGACTGTGTAAAGTATTAGATTCTTTAGCTTCCTCTTGTCTTCACTCATCAGACCTTGACATTGAGAATAATACTGCTGACTTGATTGTAAGCATAAACACAGACATGGGAACTTATATCATGTGTCTCTGTCTGTACTTTCTGGCCAGCCAGATAATACAGAAAACACTTGAATTATTTCAAAATTTATCATTAAAATAAAAACAATAAATTCATATACATGTATGTGTATATATATAGACATATATTTTTTTTCTGTAGATATGTCATAATTCCCTGAGAATACACCTACGTACCAAGTTCAATACACAGTGACGTAGAGCAAATCTATTTAAAACGTGGCCCTGGGGCCCCTGGGTGGCTCAGTTGGTTTAGCGAACGACTCTTGATTTTGGCTTGGGTCATGATCTCAGGGTCCTAGGATCAAGCCCTGTGTCAGGCTCTGCACTTAGTGGGGTGTCTGCTTGAGATTCTCTCTTTCCCTTTCCCTCTGCTCCGCCCCCTGTTCATGCTCTCTTTCTAAAATAAATAACTAAATCTTTTAAAAAAAAAATGTGGCCCAAAAAGCACAGCCAGTCTACAAATGTTTTTATTATTGTTCAATATAACAAGTACATAAAGTGAGGGTAAATATTTAGTAACTGTTATAGCAATTTGATAATGTTATTTGAAGGAAACATGAAAAGAAAACCCCTGGCTTATATTTTCGTATGCTTTTGTTTTAGAAAACATTGTTTGCAGTTATTCATTTTTATGATATTTTACCAAAGTCTTAGTCCCCGAGGGACTGGAAATTAAAGCAAAACAGAATAAAACACCTGGTACTTAACCTCAGGTAGTTTCAGAAGCATTCATGTATTTTATTGCTGTTAATGTTACCATAATTTTAAAAACTAAATTAAAAATTCTTTTCATTCTCATCTAAGAATCAAGCTGGGGCATCATCAAGCTTGGTTTCTTAAGTCTCAGTTTCTTTATCACAAGTTTTCTCTGATGAGTTTATTAGAAGCTCATTACTAGACATTTCTGTGCCTATTTTCTTTCAATGAAGCATATATTAAGCAAGCTGTTCAAAGGAATGGGACATAAATTTGGCCAATGGTCCCCATTGCATCAAACACAGACATATACATCCATACACAAAAGAACATGCACATTCTTGGGATATTCATTCATTAAATTCCCAAGTACTATTCATGACTATATAAATGTTTAATATTAAGATGTATTAAACATCATTAAATTCCCTTTTCTTTTTTTTTTTAAGATTTTATTTATTTATTCAACAGAGATAGAGATAGCCAGCGAGAGAGGAAACACAAGCAGGGGGAGTGGGAGAGGAAGAAGCAGGCTGATAGCAGAGGAGCCTGATGTGGGGCTCGATCCCATAACGCCGGGATCACGCCCTGAGCCGAAGGCAGACGCTTAACCGCTGTGCCACCCAGGTGCCCCTAAATTCCCTTTTCAATAGTTGAATTATATACCAGAACTATGAATACTTTTCTAAACATCTCCTTGATGCATTTTTATTCTAAACAGTAATTTAAACATGTTATGACATAAAAACTTAAAAGATACAAAACTGAGTATACATCTTAAAACAGTAACTAGGAAATCCTTTGACTTCTGTCCAAAACCAGTGAACAACATCACCACTATCCTACTTATCATAACAGTCACTTACTAGACTATCTTTGATCAATCTCAGCTAAGGACTCTGCCGTTTCCGGCCAACATCACACTCTCAACAGCTAAAACATTTCATAAATGGAATACTGGCACTTAGTAACATTTTGCAAAGCTGATAAAACTTAGAAGGATTATTCGAAAGAACCTCACACTGACACACTGTCATTTCTAAATGTCAGGGACTTCAAGCTTAGCTCATAAAAATGAAGCTCATGCTTGGAGACAACACTGCCTTCTGAGATAAATTTCTTTTTAAGTCTTATGGTTGTGGGAGTTGTAGTCTCAACCCCGGTGAAATGACCTCCAAAAGCAGCAACTATTTTAAGGTCATGTGTACATTCCTGTAAGCAGATGGCACAGAAGGGCTTAACAGGTGTCCAGGCATAGCTTTACACTTGTGCTGGTTCTGCCCTAAAAAACGTGTCCTCCAAACATCTGTCTCAAAAACACATGCAATGTATTAAAGGAAGATTTTCAGACCAAAGTTGTGTCAATATTTCCTATCCTGCCTTCTTTTTCAATAATCTGTACCTTGTAGATACATATAGTCTAGTGGGAAAGGAGATACAGTATTTTGTGTTAAAGAATCATGAAGAGATTAGAAAATACTTGGAAATGTTTGCCTTGCTTGAATCTAAGAATGAAGCTGTTTATGTGTGCTTCTCTAAGTTTTAAACTAATATTCAGAGATTTTTTTTCCCAAATAATCTTTTTTGAATTAAATTTTAAATTAAAGGTCAGAGTATCTTATGACATTTATGCATCACAAATATTTAGAAACAAAACTGTATCACTGATTTGGCAGGAGGAATTTCATTGCTGCATTTGCATATATGTGCGACTTTTGTGTGTGTGTGTACATGTATTTGGAGTATCAATCTCCTATAATAAGGAAAGAAACAAAATTAAAGTTGGGTAAATTTTGATGGAAGAAGTCACATGATAATTCAAGCTGAATAATTAAATCATGAGAATCTTAGAGAAACAGTCTATGTTCACACTGGCTGGTCCTGGACCTGGTATAAAGAGGGTATGATGAGGAATAGGAGCTCTGTGTTAGTACAGGTAGCATCTAGTTTAGGGAGTGGTTGAGAGGACACTTGGTCTTGTGACTCTACCAGGAAGTATTTGACCTAGACAGAGGTCATGGCCTAGCTGTTCAGAATGACCCTATAGTGAAGTGCTGATTGGGCCAGGAGTCACGAACTACTGTTCAAGTTCAAAGCCGATTATTTACGGAGTTTCTCCTAGCTTCTGATTGCTTTGGTGCTTTTGATAAAAATTCAGTAAGTGCCCTCTTTCTGCATATCAGTCCTTCTTGGTGCTTCGAGGACACTGGATGGAACTTAGAATATGATCTTCAAGACACTTATGTTCTGGTCATGAAGTTGAGATGTACAACAGCTCTAGGCAACCAACTTTGATAGAAAATGTATGTATTGTGTACTTAGGTTCCTCTTCTAGAAGGTCAATTATTTTAAGAAATAGCCCATGTGAGGCATTATTTTTCCTTATTTATTATTTAATTCTATTTAAGAATTCTTAAAGTGATCCTTGAATATCCCAGAAAACAATGCGCTTTAAAAAAATATGTTTTCTCACAAACTAGCCTATATAGCATTGCCCAGGAGAAACTTCAATGATGATGGAAATGTTCTATATCTTCACTGTTTGATATGGTAACTACTAACCACATATGGCTACCAAGCACGGGAAATGCAGCTAGTGTGACTGAGGAATTAATCTTATTTAATTTTGACTCTCTAAAATGTAAATTTAACTATCCACCTTTTCTAAATGTATTATGCTCCCAATCTTATTTCAAAATTAGAAAGTTTAGCCACTTGCAACACAATGCTCTGTATGTAGCATGTTTCCCATATTCTCTGTTTAGTAAATGGCTTCACTGGTTTAGCTAATCATAATAAGGCATCATAATGAATTAAGGGGACCTAACAAAAGTTCTTAGCATACAACAGTAGCAATCAGTTTTTATGTGTAAAGAAAATGCCACTAAAACTAAATTTTATGAGAAGTTTTAAAAGAGCTATTAATCAAATATAATTTTTAGTAAAGCTCTTATGGAGATTCAATTCAGAAAATTATAATGAAATGGCAGTTTTATATTTTATAAAACATGTATAAAATGCGAAAAACAAGTAGTAGCTCTGTTTCATTATTTTTCAACTAAATAATTCCAAATTAAGCAACTAAAACAGAGGGTTATCTATATCAAAAGGGATGGTTTCAATATTACCCAAATTAAGTTTTTTTGTGAAAATAAACACCTTTTCTGCTGTCATTGAAACTCGATCTTCCTTCTAACAACAACTAAAAAAAGCAAATACATAAACGACCGGAAGAACCCCTACATAAATCTTTCTGAAAACAACTATAAGGAATCAATACAACAAGGGAAATGAGACTCTGGAGGCTTACAACAGTTTTGTCAAACAATTTCTGTGGCCTTATAAAGGGAAATCTCTTTTTAATCATTCTGAGTTTAATTAAGAAGTAAATAGTCATATTCTAAAGAAGCCTGCCTCTCCCAGTCAACTTAGCTTTTTCAAAGGAGATGCCACACAGCATCCTAGTTATTCTCTATCTGATCAATCAGGTCGTGAGACTTCCTTTTTGCAGAGCATTGTCATTCTTAGCGCCATTAAATTAGGTTTTATGGTTTAAAATTGCCCTATTAACTTGGTGCTTCCTGCATTTTCATTAACTCAAAACATATCTGATATCATGATAAGCTCCCCTGAAATGAAACTTCCCTTCTGGAATAAGTCATTCTATTATGGTAGATGCTTACCACGGAACTTGGCTTTGAACATTATACTGCTTTAATGTGCTTCCCTATGAATTGATGCTTTGGAGGAGGCTATACAACACTAGCATTTATAACCATATGCTGTGTTTTAGGCCAAGTCATTTCCCCTCTCCCCTACTGTAAAACTGTGAAGTGAACAATTTTTGAATTCCACGTTTTATTTCCTTTTCAGGAGGAATCTCTACCAAGTACCTGGATATACGTGCAGTTACCCTGCTCCCACACTAGGGCAGCGGTTCCAAACTTCGGAGATACATCAGCATCACATAGGAGAACTTAGAACAGAGCCCTGGTCCATGACACAACAACTAAATCAGAAACTCTAGCAGAGAGGGGTTCAGGCATGAGAAATTTTAAAAGCTCAGCCGGTGAATTTCAAGTGCAATCAAGATTGGACACTGTTGCCCTAGCACAGTCTACTTATGTTTTAGCCAAAGCTTGATCAAACAGATTCAGTTTCGGATTCTACAACTCAGCAGTGGGCCCTGAGAATTTGCATCTCTAACAGGCTCCCAGGTGGTGCTGATGCTTCTGGTTCAGGAACCACACTTTGAGAGCCACTGCCCTAGGGCTCTGAGATTGAGTCAGTCCCTTTGAATTCTCTTTGGGGATGATGCAAATTGTCATAGGCCATCCTTGCTGTGACTCCTCTTCCTCCTGCATTGATTTATCAAACAGAAGGATGCCACTTCTTCCTCCTGCATTGATTTAGCAAACAGAAGGATGTTTCTCGTTCCTAGAGGAATGAGAAACACTCAGATTGATTCTCTTGGCCCCTTGGTGGCTCCTTGGGCAATTTATATATTCAGAGTTGGATTTAGCTAGGGTGGTCTATTTTCTGGGAATCTCAGAACATGTCTTGCCAACTCAGCATAATACCAAGGGCCTAAAACACATTGGAAAAGGTCACTTTGATCTTTAAAAGGACTTTGCCAGGTAGGAGTCCTTATTCCTTTATTCAACAAATTGCACTTCTCTGTGCCCAGGCATATAGAGTAGAGCTGAAGAGAGGTGAGATGCTCAATTTTATGGAATTTACATTATATTCAGAAGAGAGGGACAATAAGCAGCTAACTAACCAAAAAGAAGTATCTTTACCAAAATCTACATTAGAGGTTTTATGAATTCAAAAAAGGAATGCTCAACATAATCATTCATTGATGAGATGAGGGGGCTCAAGATGTTCAGTTGGCCAGATAGATTTTACAGGCCTTACCATGAATGAAGTATATGCTCGTAGCAAAGCCAGGAGATAAGTGCATTAGATCGAGGTCTAAACTCCCTTTGGTCTGTCCTCTATTCTATTCCATGGAAGATTCTGTTCTCTGATCTGAACAGAAATCTGGCTAATGTTCCTCAAAAGGAACCCATTTTGCAAGGAGACTTAGTGGAGGTTCCTAGGGATTAAGAGTGAGAATTTAAATGCCTAAGCTTGATAACTGCTTTTGGTGCCTATATGCTACTAAATTTGGTGCAATTGACAGAATTTGGTCTATTTGGTCTAAGACTTGTTTTAATTTTAGCACACCACCTGGTAGGTTGCCATGGATCATTCCACCTGTCTCTAACTGTAGAATTCTAAGTTTGCTCTAAGAAGCTGAAAACTGCTAAATGGCCAAACTGGCCTAGGTTAGTTTCTACACCAGAAGTTTAAAACATTTAAAGCATCTACTTGGAGAAATAAAGATTGAGTTAAGTATGCTTTTAAACTATTTTTTGAACACTTCATATTAAAAAGTTTTGATGATTTATTTTTACTCACCTTGCAAAAATACCACCTTCTTTCATTTTCATGTGACATTTGAATTCCATGTATAAATTGGATGAAGTTACTCCAATTCCACAAAAAAGGAAAACAAATACGAAAGAGCATTCAAAAAATGCTGTTCAAAAATGATATGACCTGAAGATATCACTCATAATGCACAGATGAATACACTAAAAATAAAGTCCTGGTGCTAAACTTATAATTACATTTGTAAAAGCAGAATGTTAATCCCTATTACTTCTTTACTTCAGTCATTTAAATACACAGGCATAGACAAACATCAGCCCTATCCTCCCCGACCGCTGGCTAATCCACAGATTGGTGAGGAGAATTTCAATAGGACACAGCAGGTCCTCCTGGAGCAAGAGCTTCACATTATATGCATTTTGATGAGGACAGGATTTCATGCTATGGGAAAATATATAACCGTTCCAGGGCACAGCCTCTGATCCCATGCTCCCCCCAATGCTTTTTAATGAAGTGTTTTGTTGAAACGTTGAGGGTGTATTTTAATTCCAACATTGCATTTATTCATTCACTCACCAAATATTTATTGAGTGCCTCCTGAGAGTCAATCTGTGGATCATTCTTTTTGGTCATGACTGTTGTAATAAATACAATAAGCTGTAAGTATATAAAGTGTAATAATGTAATAAGTATAATTGTGACCCTGATTGAGAATTTAAAAATATTAACCAAATACTAAGTCTTTTGTTAGTGCCACAGCAATTGTTAATGTGTTGCCAGGATCCCTACGATTGACCCCATGTTAACAAAGTAATCAGAGGAGTAGGTGAAAGGAAAGAAATTAAATTAAAAAGAGAACCACAAAGAATGAATTCTCTGAAAAGAGGCTGAGTTGAAGAAGGAAATAGATGATCTCCTGCTAACCTTCTCAACCTGCTATGGCTCTGTGCATTCTGGCTCAACCTAATATTGATAAATAAAATGGAATATAATGAAGAAAATCAGAACATAGGATGGCTTATTAGACACCGTGTAAGAGAGAAGTACCTTCTGTTTCACTTTTCTTTGAGTCAGTGCCTCTGAATGGATAATGGTGGTGTAATTCCTCAGTGAAGGAGGCAATGTGCATGTGAGTGTGCACACACATTCATGTCTGTGAATATATGTGTCATGAAACATCGTAAATATAAGTGGAATGAAATACATATAATAAAAATTGAATTCAAGGCACTGTTTTGTCCCATGTTATTGTATTTATAGAAACCATATTACCTTTTAATTAAATCAGCTCTCTCACATTTTTCATTACCTATGAGAAGTGGAGAGGGTTAATTATGGGTAAAATTATTGAGTATAGAGTCACAAACCTGGAATTGTTTAGAGATCACCCAGCTCAATCTCTTAATTATTCACATAAAGGTCGCATAATGACTCCAAATTTACAGTTAGTGGCAGAGCCAGGAAAAAGACCGTAACACTCCATTACATTCCTACCTGCCTTATGAGCAGATCAAGATTTCTGAATGGTTCTCACCCTCTAGGTGGTTCTTTCCAACTCTATCTCAGCTTCCTGGTATTTTAATGTTCACCCTTTTTCCTTCTAAAAACATCCTTTTAGATCCTCAGAACTTAAAGAGCTGAATGAGTTTAGTATTAATCTCTCCAGAAGCATTTCTATCTTAACATGGGTCAAATGTAAACTAAAGAAATGAAACTCTAAACATAAGATTTCAGGCATAAGGGAGGAGGAGGTAGAAGGAAGTGATTCACTGCTTTCCAAAACCCTTGCTATCATAGTATATGATCACTCAGTTAGCTGGTCCCCTTATTTGAAAGGCAGTCCCAGCATGATTTATGTAACTCAAGACCTGTTGAACATTTGCCAAAATTAAATTCCACTGGTAGGAATAGTGTTTCTAATAAGCAGAGAAGCTTGAGAATACGGAGTCAGTTTTAGGGGAGGCAATTCATGTAGAGTGAGGTAACTTAGCAGTTATATCAGATGACAATGTATGAGAATCAATGCTTCCAAAAAATCATTGTTCAATACAGGCCCTGAATTTTGACACATTGGTACACAATACATTCAGCACATCTCTAGGGAGCATGAACTATAATGCCAGATTCTGATCTAGTATCTTGGCTATTGCACTGAGTAAGATAAGGGTCTTCCTCTCTTTAAACTTATAAGGGGGTTGGGGAAGATGGAGATATAGACAAAAAGAAGCAACCAAAGAAATTAACAAGTAATTTCGGATGGCGGTAACTGCAATGAAATAACCACACAGGATACACAATAGAGAACGCCTTGGAGCTGCTTGGGGCAGGATGGCTAGAGGCTTCTCTGGAGAGATGATATCTGAACTTAGACCTGAGGGATGAGAAAGGAGGAACCATGAGGCCAAGAAGGTGTTTTGCGGCAAATGAAGAAACAGCAAAAGCCAAGGCTATAAGGTGGAAATGAGCTCGGTATGTGACTAGAAAGGGACATGACAGGAGACGAGATCAGAGAAGGAAGCAGGAGCCAGCTGATGGAGGGACTAGCTGGCCATGATAAGGAGATGGCATTTGATTCCAGGAAGTCAGTGAGCACTTCTAAGTATGAGAGTGGTTCCATATGATTTACCGTTAAGAAGTGGCTTTCACTGCTGTGTGGAGAATGGATTATAGAGAGGCCAGGAAGGAAGGTTGAAATAGGATGACAAAAGACTATGGACAGGTACAGTGCCAATTCTGAGATATAACCAATAGGACTTGATGGATAAGATGTCAGAGGTGAGAGAAAAGGAAAAATGGAGGATGGCACCAAGGTTGTTGGCTTTAAACATAACCACTATCTAAATTCTGGTTTGATGTTATTAGATACACATAATGGACAAATAGAACTTAAAAAGCTACATAAAATAATTTTACAAAACAAGTGATGTAGCTAGCCATTGCTAAAAAGCTATCTCATTACATTATATTTTTAGTCATTTTGTTTTACCAGAGTTCTGACAATTTTCATATATTGTTAAATTTAGTTACAGGCAAGATGTGTGATTAAACTATAAGGATTCAAGGCAATTTTTAGAAAGGATAATGGCATTAAGCCCATATTTTACAGTTTGTAATAAGAACCATGGATGTTTGAGGCCTAGGCTTTAAATAAGGAGAATTAAAGAGACATTAAAAGGAAATAAACCTTCCAAAAAAACAGGGAAAGGGATGAAATGTTTCCTGAATAGCACTAACTATACTGCTGTAATTCATGGTGAATCCTAGTGGTAAGTTTTTCAAAGAAGTCATATAAATTCACCAAAACATTAAAGAACAACTTTATTTCCTTTAAAGAAACAGAAAGGCGCCAAACATACGGCAGTAATAAAATGCTTATGCTGATTGGATACTGCTTTAGCCTCATGAGCTATATACCAGATAGAAAGATACCAGACAGAGGGAAATTCATCAGGAGTATTAGACTTACAAATGTTGATTCAATGGCTGACAGATACAATCAGTCTCCCCAAGTCACTAACTATCTGTCTTTTTATGATCAGAAGACCTTGCATAATGTTAGTTTGGTCTTCAATACTGACTTTGATCTGAGAAGCTCAAATGCTTGGTGGTATGTTTTCTTTTAGATTCTTACTAGGAGCTAGATAGCCAACCCCCAATCTCCAAGAACACCTTAAGATATTAAAAAAAATATCGTGAAGGAAGACGGAAAATAAATGAAAGGGCTTTTTTTCAATAGTTTGCTGAAAGCCTAGACAAATTAGAAGAATCACTTATCTGATGTCAAATGCAAACTCTATTACTCTGGAGGAAATAAGTTGTTTCAAGTTGTTGAAAAAGAAGTTTGTTTCACGTCAAACTATTGCCAGAAAGATACCAAAGAAATTCAATTATTCCAAAGTTACCAATCACCCAAAATGTGATTATCTTTTTCTTCTATTTTCCAGTGTAGCTTGAAATAAAAAGAGGGAATCTAAACATAGACTAAAGCTGTTAAAAGGTAGTCAAGTCTAATAGACACTAGTATCATATGCAGATTTCTTAGTTGAAGGGGTTCAGGGTTCATAACTGGGCAGTTTGACTATTGCCTAAAGGGATGATTGCCCTCAGTTCTTGTTGTTTTGGGGAATTTTGCTTAGTGATTTAGCTTTATGAAACTTTACTTCAGCAATTTCCTATAAGCTTTAATAAAAGGGAAAATTTAAGGTGGATTAAACCTCATGGGAATACAATTTCTTCAAAACCAACATACACAGACACACACAAGATAATTTCTCCTTTGGATTTAATACCAGAAAGAGACATCAATTAGATCAAAACTCTTGTGAACAGAATCCCTTTAAAAACAAAGCATAACACGTTTATGTTCCAGATTCACTGCTCTAAGCACATGTATAAAAAGACATATGATATACCAATAAAAAGCTACAATAAACATATCCTGAACTGACTGATTACAAAATGAAATTACCTAAATTATTTTCTGTTTTGTTTTCTTTGTCATTGCAGGAACCACAGGCAGGCTGCCCCAAGATGGGCCACTTTTGCAAGAACATTATTTTGAGTTAAAAGCAATCCAAACCCAGCATATTCTGGAAACGGTCTTTACCTCCCCCTCAACTGCCGGCCTGTACCAAAAGAGAGCTATTAAAAGAGATCCCTCTTTACCTAAGAAATTTATTTCCTTAACAGGGCAACCTTGTTTTCTAAACATCTCTCACCTTCCTGCTAATGGTCTTCCTCCCCTTTGTATCCACAGACCTGTACACCTGCCCTTAGCTCAGGAGGTCATATAAGCCTCATGTTGCCTGCCCGTTTTTGGAATTTCCTGTCTGTGTGGATTCCCCATAAGCATAAAACTAAATTTGATTTTCTCTTGTTAATCTGACCCCTGTCAATTTGATTCTTAGTCCAGCTAGAAGGATCTTGAAGGGCAGGGAAAATTCTTCCTCCCCAACACCATAAACATAGTCAGTTATAGCAAGTTGATGAACGAAAATTTAAAGACTGGTCCATTATTTTAAGTAAACTTAGAGATCCAAAATTTTAACATACTAAGCATGAATGTATCGGGGATTTCTGATAAAGATTTTGGCCTGACCATTTAAGAACTGATATCTACAAAAGCTTCAATTCTGAATTTAAGGAGATCAGGAGATTGGATTAGAGTAGGGCTAAGGTTGTTTTATGACCCTGACGAATACTGAAGCCAGCATCCAGGCACCCATCTTGTCAGTCCAGATGAAAGAATGACACTAGAGGTTTGACTAACCCCAGACATGGCTGGACAGGCCAAGCAACCTGTAGAAATGCAACGCCACTAGCTGACAAATAAAGACTTTTTTCCTCAGATTCTACATCTCTTGAGATGGAAAAGACCTCTGCAGGACCAGACAAAGCAGCACCAGAGCACCTGCTAACATGACCTCATGGGCGTCCAATCAGTGATGTCCACCTTCTCAGGAGATGCTTGCCCCCAATTCTGCCTTTAAAACCCTTACTTGCAAGCCATTGGGGGGTTTGGGACTTTTGAGCATTAGCTCCCCTTTCTCCTAGGTGGTGCCACACCAGTAAATAACCTTTCTTTCTTCACAGCAAAAGCTCAGTGTTTGCTTTTATTTGGCTTGCTGCTCATTAGGCGGATGACCTCTCATTTGGTTTGGCTAAATGTTGCTTTATTTTGTACATGCTCTCTTTTTTCCCCATAGAATGTTTCCCCTTCTAACATACTATGTAGTTTATTTTTTTATTATATGTATTGTTTATTTTCTGTGTTCCCTCACTAGTATATCACATCTACAGAAATTGGAATCTGCATCTGTTTTGTTAACTGATGTAACCCAAGTGCACACACTTAGTGAAATATTACAGAGCAACAAATACTGGGAAAGCATTTATTATCTGTTTTAAATGAAGGTTTCATTAAAAATTGGTATCAATGCTTTGACAATCATGCCTTCTGACTAAATAGACTTTCAAAACAGTTTATAGTAGTCAATGTGACCCTTCGATAACTTGTATTATAAAACATAGAGATGCTGTCTTTGTAGACTATTACCGCAAAATGCAGAAACAGAACTACATGTGCTAACTAAAAAGATTAACTTATACTGACAAACACAATAAAGACTTTGAGGATATGGAATAAAACCTGATTTTCTTATCCTAGCTCCAAATGTCACAAACACCTATGCAAGGTCTTAATGGTAAAGAAACGGATGCATTCTTCACTTCCATCTGTCTAGTACACTAAAGATCCTGTATCATGCTAAAGCTGTCTTCAGGTTTTGAGCATCCCATAACTCCTAATACACTTTGTTCCTTCTCAACTAAGTAATGACTACTTCTAAAATGAGTAAGGGAATAGCTTCCTCTAATCAGTATTAAAACAATAGTACATGGCTAATACAGAATTAAAAAAGCCTTCCAAGTTAACATTCTTAGTGACAAAAATTTCTATGTTGCTGCAAAATATGTTAGCTGTAATTCAGATTTGGGAAATTTAATTAACTGTGGGAAAGTTTAGAGTACTTTTAAATTTTATGGAATTCAGTATATGGGCATTATGCTAGGTATCTTGCTGTGCCCTTCCAGATTCACTCTCCACACTCTGAGTACTGGGTGATTGCCAGCCCCACTCCCCACCTCCCCACCCCCCACACTGCCTATCCCCTCCCACTCCTTCAGGTTCAGGTTGGGTTTGGTGGGTGAGAATGTTCTCTAGCCACCAGAAGAACAAAGGGCCCTCCTGTCAAGTTCCTGTGGGTTTGCTGGATTCCTAACTCTTGTGTGGGGGCCTCTCCATAAAGCCATCCTAACTGCTTGTTTCCCTTGCTCCTTGTACTCTAGGGATAGTAATGACTCCCTAATGGTACTGGCCCTAGGGTCCGACACCATCCTTACTGTTCTTAACACACTTCTCACAGCTTTGTAAGTACTCTCTCTCACTTTCTCTTACCTGGTTTGGGAGTACCATCTCTTTCCTGCTGAACCTCTGATTAGATGTACATCTAGCTCTCACCTTTTCTCCTACTGCCTTACACACCTAGACTTCTCCATCTCTGTAAAGGGCATGGAGCTCAAGCAAAGACTGATGAATCACCTTGGTTTCTCCAATTCATTCATTCTCTCACCTCCTATTCCTTAGTGAGTCCCATCAGGTCTACCTCTAAAATATATTATGAAATTGTCCTCTCTTCGTTATCTCTGTTGCCCCCCCCCCCAATTCAGGCTACTCTGATTTCCTCTCTGGGGTATTGCAATAAGCTCCTAACTGGTCTCCCTGCTTTCTTTTTATGGCGATAGCCCTTTATGAGCTTATTCCCTACTTCTTGCTTTCCTCCTACTTGAACCCACATATTAATATTAAACAAAAACATCTCTTAGAAACACAAATAGGTCACGTAACTCTAACTCAAAACTCCACAATGGCTTCCCTTTCATTGTGGTCAAAATGCAAACGCCTCACTGTGGCCTGCAAGACCCAACACAAACAGCCCCCTGCCTGGCTTTCTACACGCATCACCCAGTCTGTCCACCTGTTAGACACACTGTCCTTCTTCTTGCTCCTCAAACAAATTGAGCTCTTTCTCGCTTTTGGGACCTTGCTCCTACCTGATACACTCTTCTCCAGGGATTCTCCAGAAATGGATCTGTGCCAGCTTTCGTGTCTGGGGTGCTCTTATTTCCCTTATAGTGCTAATCTGTGATCATTTTGTTTATTTGTTGCATATTTACAGTATGTCTGAGCCCACTGAAGTGGAGAATTAGATGAGGCCAGAGACTTCATCTCTATTCCCAGTGCCTAGAAAGGTCTGGCTCATCATTCACACATCAATAACTATTTGGTTCTTGACTGAATGAATGAATGCCTCATCATTCAATCCTGCTTCCACTTCCACAAGGGACCTCTAGTGCTAAGTGCACAATGTTCCCACTGTGCCTTTCTTTTCTAGCTCTGTGACCTGAATACTTCGATCATTTTAAAGCAATTCAAAATTAAAGATCTTCTCCATGCTCAGCTGTTGGGGTTGATGACATTTGTTCTAGGACATCCCCCTTACCTCAGCAGATTCCCCCATGATCAGGAAGTCATTGAGCTAATTTCTATCACCACAGCTTAGTTTTCATATAAAGGCCCATGCACTCTTTCACGTCTGGCTTTTTTGCTCAGCATAACGTTTTGAGATTCATCCACATTCTCATGTGTATCAGTAGTTTGTTCCTCTTTATTGCTGAGCTGTTTTCCATTGCATGGTTGTATCACTATGTGTTTGTTCATTCGCCTGTTGATGGGCATTAAGTTTGTTTCCGGTCTGGGGACATTATAAATGAAAATTTATAAGTAAGTCTTTTGTGTTGATACACATTTTCATTTCTCTCGGGTAAATACTTAGGAGAAGAATGTGCAGTCATGGGCTTATAGATTATGTTTAGCTTTATAAGAAATTACCAAAATTTTCTAAGTTTTCTCTGTTTTTCATTCCCAACAGCAATGTTTAAGCATTCCTCTTGTTCTCCGTCCTTACAGCACTTGGTATGATCAGTCTTTTAGATCTTAGCCATTCCGATGGGTGTGTATGGGTATCTCACTGTGGTTTTAATTTACATTTCCCTGATGACTAATGATGCTGAGTATCTTTTCATGTGCTTATTATCCATTCTTGTATCTTCATTTGGGAAATATCTGTTTGTATAATGAAAATAATTTCATTGAAACTTTGCTGCAATTATCTGCAAAATGGCTGAACTCTCAAGTATACAGCATATTTATCAACAAATTTTAGCTTTGATGAACTGATTACTTGATTGAATTGAAATCCAGTAGCATTCATAGTATAATGTATTCTATTACACATTTTATCCTGTTTATAGGCTTTTTTCAGTTTTTTTGAGAAGAACAAAGGCAGTCTGACTAGCACAACCTATCAATATCCTCATATTGAACTATTTTCATTCTTTTAATTTAAAATTATAATCAAGATTAGAACATTTTATTCTCCCTAAGATACATGTAATTTGAAATTGGCACAGCAAGAGTTTGCCACAAATGCGAGAGGAGATAGAGATGGCTCATTTGCTTTTAAAATGGATACGATGAATATAGCACATGTAGGGAAAAATTAACTAACTGGAACAAAATGTCTTTCACAACCATTCCTCTCAGCTGGAAACCCCACTATCACTTTTTTTTTTAAAGATAATAAGAAAGTCCATAAACTGAAAATGCCTCTATTTTAATCATTTAAATCCTATTTTAATTCTGAATTTGAAAAAGTAGAACAGCTACTCATAATACTTCATACCCACATATATTCTTCAAAAGTACAGTCTGATTTTTTTGCTCATCCTACAACGAAAACACCCCTGGATTCAAAGGTTTTTAACACCCCCAAAATGCTATTGCACTTTGAATATAAGATATATGCCTGTGTCTGAGTAGCCAATGCAAGATGGGTATGCATCATACTGTACTCAGTATACTGCATCAGGGACATACATAATGGGAAGGGTAGTGGGGGACCAAAGAACTAAAAGAGCCCAAGGTATTTTCTATTTCAAGGATGGGCTATTCAGTGAGATTAGACACTTGGAATATTTATTCATGTAAATACAGAATTTATTCATGTAAATAAGAATTACAGAAAAACTAAAATCATGAACCAGGAAGACAGCTGGTAACAATGTGATAAGAGAAAAAGAACCTATGTAAATAAAATCCAGTTTCTATGTTAGATGAAGTGGCTACATAGATTTTAACCAAATTTGGATGGTACATTTGGGATGGTATGACTTAAAATGCAACACGTGTGATATATACAGTTTGGGAGGGCCTCAGGCAGCACTTCAAAGAAATAGGCTGTTATCCTGCAGGGCAGCTGCAGACTTCAACTGTATTCTGTGCAGGATAAGTGTATAGTTAATGTGTGCACCAGGATGGCAACAGCTTAGAATTTTAAATCAAATATTGATTCATGATTCTTTAAAAAAAAATAAGATTTATTTATTTATATTAGAGGGAGAGAGTGTGAGCAAATGGGGGGGGGAGGGGCAGAGGGAGAGAGAGAATCCTGAAGAAGACTCGCCTCTGAGTGCGGAGGCTGCAGCCGGGCTCAATCCCAGGACCCTGAGATCATGACCTGAGCTGAAATCAACAGTTGGCCACTTAACCCACTGAGCCACCCAGGCGTTGTTGGTTCATGATTCCTTAGAGTAACTCAGAAAAAGCAGGCCTAAATAAATGTGCATTTTTCTTGCATTAAGTCAAGGTTGGTGTTTTCATTTTAGCATTATTCCTAGCGTGCATGACAGCATAAGGTCACTCACACTTTCAAGATATTACTTCTCATAACAACAACAACAACACTGAACACCAAATAATTTTTGGTTTAAATACCCAATTAATATTTGTGGGGAATAGAATCTTATGACAGAGTTTCTACATTTCTCAGGAACTGTTATTCATGCTGTGGAAAATATTTCCCTTCCTGGTGACCATGATTTCGGTTTGGGGATGAATTCTCTACTCTTTCTCAAGCTACATACCTCTAATTCATCTGGCCCTCTGAGAACTCTCCTATTGTCTATCATAAAAAGCTCCTGCTCTTTGAGAAGGAATAAAAAGCCTTTTCAGGGGCACCTGGGTGGCTCGGTTGGTTAAGCATCTGCCTCTTGATTTTGGCCCAGGTCATGATCTCAGGGTCATGAGACTAGCCCTGCACTGAGCTCTGTCCTGGGTATGGAGCCTGCCTCAGATTCTTTCTCTCCGTCTTCCCCTTGCCCACTGCTTGCAAGTGTGAGCTCTCTCTCTCCCTCTCTAAAACAAAAACAAAAACAAAGCAAAAAAACCCCACCTTTTCAAATGTCACTATCAACCCATCTGTCTTCCACATCTTTCTTCACTATCCCCCATTTCCAATAGTCAGAAGATTTATAGATATAAAACTAATTTTCACATCTCCAGGTCTCTGCTTTTGCATTTCCCGTCCATAGAATGTCCTTCTCTCTTTCTGCTGCCAGATGAAACCATACTTATTTTCTAAGAATCAGCTCAATGATCACTTCTGTGGAATCTTCACAGATCATCTCAGGCAGAATTACTTCTGCCCAATTCTTTCATATAGTGTATACCTGGCGGTATTATAGCCCTAGTCACATTCGATATTAATTAGTGCTATATTTTTATTCTGTATCCACCAGACTCTGCAATGGATAGAGGACTAGGGAACATATCCTGCTTATATCCCTAGCGTGAATTAGAAAAGACGAACTGTGTACTTCTGGCACAGAGTAGATTCTCAAATGACTCTTCACTTAAATATACAATATGCACACATTTAAAACCACTAGGAGATACAAGATCTATGTCCGTCTTCTCTTCTACTCTCCTACCTATAAGACATGAAACTTTATTTTTTTTAAAGATTTTATTTATTTATTTGAGAGACTGCATGCACGTATGAGTGGGGGGTCAGAGGGAGAGGGAGAAGCAGACTCCCCGCTGAGCAGGGAGCCCCAACAGAGAGGGAAGAAGCAACACAGGTCTCGATCCCAGGATCCCCAGATCATGATCTGAGCGGAAGGCAGCCGCTTAACTGACTGGGCCACCCAGGTGCCCCCAAATATTTCATTTTAAAGTGCATTTGACAAGGGGCATAATAACTTCAGAAGTTCAGGATTTTACACACAAAAATGTTACTACTGTTCAACTGTAATACTATGCTTTATCAGGAATTATGGGTTTTATTCAGGCATAAGGGAAGGAGAGGCCCACACAAATCTGATTTGGGGGCTACCCTTCCATTTCTTGACACACGTTGATGTTCCCCTTTTTGCACCCAGGGCCCTCATCACTTTTCTGCAATGCTATCCTCTTTCCCAATGAAGAGGATGCCTATTTTTTTTATGGACTAAATTTGGCTCATACTCTGGACCAAAGCAAACAAATTAAACCAGTGACAACAAAATGAGAATTGTAAAGAAAATGTCTCAAAGAATTGTTATTCTCTTCTCTGTTGGAAACTTTATGCTTTTTTTAGAGTACTGTAGGCCACAGGCATAAATACCTAATAGCCAAAAGTTACTATGATTGTAGGCAAAGAACTAGAAAAGAGGTCTATTTCGCCCTTTTAAAAACTTATAAGTACCAGAAAATTCCAGGCATCGCCAGAGCTTCATTATGATTCTTTAAAAAAATTCCTAGTAACCATTTCAATTTTTTGAGCATGCCATGGATTATTTAATTTACCCTTTGTTAAAATGCCAGCACCTGTTGTCAACTCTCAAAAGGAAATGCTGTTTGAGAATCTATAGCAATTAGTTCCTCACAGTCACTATGGAAACAAGATGGCACCACTGAAAATCAAGCATTCATATAAGAGTAAAATAATATTCTTTAATATTATTATGATTTATAATGCTAACATTTCATAATCTGTGATATGAAACTAACAGATGAGGAAGTATTTTGTAACCTGTAAGAACAACAACAATAATATGGATGTTGTGGAATCTTAATGGTCTGAGCCTAATTAGCACAGCAATTTTGTTACTTGATTTTCTCTTTATGCTCTCCACATCATAGTAACATGCTCTTACAACCTGTGTCAGGAGAAGCTTCCATTTGTTGCTCTTACAATGCTAATATGTGTCAGAGAAGTAAAAGGCTGAGGGTAGAATGGAGGAGAAGGGCCAGTGAGTTCTACTCCTCACAAGAAACTATTTTCTTCTTCCCACGAAAACCTAAGAAGTTCCAGTAAATCCCCACAGATACATGTGACCTCTGATTTGACGACATAATCTAATTAAATCTTTAGACCAACTAAATGTTTCAAGTATGATAAAACCTCCAATGAATGTTGTGTCTAATTTATGCAGATTAGATCATTTCCTTTTTTCATTCTATTTTATACCACACTGAGGAAAAAAAATCATTCTCTTCTACCTATTTTTAAGTATTTGTGCACACACGCACACACACACATACACACACACGCAGTAAAAGGAAGACGGTTTCTGATTAGATGTGAGAGACCAAAGAATAAATCAGATGAGAAACCTCTTCGACATTGGAGTTGAGGGGGTTTTGTGCAGAGGTTTAAAAATTTAAGAAAATTCAACTTAGCTAAAAATATATCCCTCATTATTAAAGTGGTAATATTGATTTTTGGTATTTATCTTGCTTTCTTTTCCTAAATCTTTACATTTTTAGTCATAAAATTAAACTTAGGGAAGAAACACACTAGTTCACCAAAGTTGTTCATTATCCGATATGCAGTGATGCTCAATAAAAGACGTTCTCAATGTTTTCTGTATTATTTTCAAAATTTAATAATTGTAAATTTAATAAATTTGCCCACAGGAAATAAAGATCACTATGAAACAGTTGCACAATTTCCTTTCATTTTGAATGACTTTAATGAAACACGAAGTGAAATTTCATTAAGTGAAATTAAGTATATTTTAAAGTTCAGTAAATTTTTAATGTTTTCTATAAGCAATGCTACTATAATTTCAATAGCTAAGAGGGAACATGATCTATTTTAAAGAGCATGGATCTGGGAATAAAAAAATCTAGGTCCCAGCTGGGTGTAGCATCAAAGTAGTTGTGTGATCTATGTAAGTCGTTGAATATCTTTGGGCTTCAGAGTTTCATTGTGTAAAAAATGAGGCAACAGATCATATCTGAGGTCCTATCCAAGGTACCACTATAAAGTTCTTACTCCAAGTATGTACCCCATTTGGCTATTTTCAGCAATCTAAGTTCTTCCAGGAAGTTGATAAGTGCCCATCAATTTTATGATGTATAGCTTCAAAACATGACTGTTTTCAAAAGAATAAGCACTCGCATAATATCTTCTTACTCGAAGTGTGGTCCATGGACCAGCAGCATCAACATCTCCTGGGGCTTATTATAGATGCAGATTCTCAGGATCCACCCCATCTACTCAATATGAATTTGTATTTGAACAAGATTCACACATGATTCATATAAACATTCAAGTTTGGAAAGCAAAGCTTAATACTAGACTCCTTTCCCCAAATTATTCCTCCTAAGCAATTTGAAAGGTTTTTTTTAAAGATTTTTATGTATTTGACAGAGAAAGAGGCAGCCAGTGAGAGAGGGAACACAAGCAGGGGGAGTGGGAGAGGAGGAAGCAGGCTCCCAGCGGAGGAGCCTGATGTGGGGCTCAATTCCAGGACCCCGGGATCACTCCCTGAGCCGAAGGCAGAAGCTTAAGGACTGAGCCACCCAGGCGCCCCCAACTTGAAAATTTTAATATCATCCTATAGTCTATATCTTACTATGGCAGCTACATTTAGCATACTATACTTACTTTTACATTTTAAATGTTTCTGGCTGAACCATATCTCAGTGCGTGGATTTCTGGCTCCTCTGCTATTAGCACTAAAGGTATGAAAGTGAAGAGGCTAAAAAAACATATACAAGTGAATAGCATGGAATATTCCCATTGGCAGGTTTTCTGGCATTAAATAAGAGAATGGTGACTCTGGGTGGCAGAGGACTGTAGGAGAGACAAATAGCAGGATGAGGGAGAAAGAAAGAGAAGGCTGTTCATTCACTCAACAAAATATTTGTTGAGCGCATACATATGATGGGGACTTGGGAAGACTGGAGGACACAGCTGTGCCTGATCCCTGTCCTCATGGAGTTTGCATCCTAGCTGGGGAGACTCCAAATCCGAAACATTACGTCAGAAATGCTCTCATTCAGGTAGAACACTTGACGTTTTTAAATCATGACCTCAGAGAGGACAGTCATCTTAAAAGAAATACAGGTTTTTTTCCTGACATTCCCTATTTCAGGTATTCTGAGACTGTGGTGTACATCTTAGTCTGGATGTGCAATGTTTGCTTCTCATGCTTTATAAAGAAGACAAAAATCTGGATTTTTTTTATGTTGGCAAAATATTGGTAACTAACTCCCATGTTTGCATATTTTCAAACTACAATGCAGATTAAGCAAAATATATACCTGAGCAACACGTACTTACTGCACATAGCTTATTAGACTCTGTAAAAAATCTTCTGTGATAGTAATACTAACATCTTTTTAAAAAAATACATATCTCATATTTATTTCATTCACGTAAAGCATAATGGTACAAATGAAAACCTTCTGCAGGATTACCTTATATAATTTCTCTCATAAACATTGAAAATGTACCAAGAATTGGAATAATGTGCAGGATTTTCACAGAAGTCATCTTTAAAGTAAAAAAGATTAATATTAATAATACAGTTTAGTGGTATTGATTTTATTGAATATCTGGGAGAATACTTTTTAGTAAAAACCTAACTTGCATTAGTATATATTTTAATGAAAACTTTTTACAATTATTCTAATTGCTATTTCTATCATGTTTTAAACCTTTGGAGTAAAAATGAGAAAAAGTTCAGGCTCTGCTAGTGATTTCCATTATCACTGATTTCTTGTGGATTTACTATGCCAGTATGTTTGGATTTGAAGACACTTAAAATAAAAGGATAAAATCAGTATTGTCAATTTGACATCCACGTGGCTCAGAAATAATAAAAGGGCAATTTTCTCAACCAATCTTGTCTATTAATAAATATGAATAACTATATTCAGTCAGCAAAAGTTACCCAATCTCATATCAGCATAGATGAACAAAGACAAACTAGAACACAAAAGCTTCCCCCATTTAGATGAACATAAACAATTTTGCCCTTGCTTCCAAGGCACAGACCTTACACAGTAGTTAGGTTTAAATATAGTTCTGTTGTTTTAAAACCACAGATGGCCGCCATCTTGTACACTTCCATTTTTATAGAAATATTTTATTGTTGGATGAAAAGCCCAAAAGGATTTTCATTTGTTATTCTAGCTGCATGTCTTTTGATTTGCACAAAGGATTAGTTCAGGAAAAAAAGTAAGAGCTTGAATATGACGGGTGAAAACTTGGTAGTTCTCAATCCCCGGATACATGTGTGTGATTAGTTTCAGGGTTAGAAAGGGAGCCAACAACAGAGGTCAGGCAATTTATAGGCTCAGTATAAGTCTTAAGACTCAATTAGCAGTGGAGTAAAACAAGCATGACCAAGAGCAAATTTTGGGTTTCACTGTACCTCATCCCCTGTAAGTAATTAACCAGTATCTGTTAAATGAATGAATTATATTCAATAACATATCTGAAATCATAAAAGCTCAGTTTTTCTAGAGCAAGTCTTTAAAGAGCAAGCATTTAAAGACATTTGCTCTAACACTAGAGATCCAGCCATCAAGGAGCTTAAGTGTGGCTGCTAAAAATGTTCCTTTTTAAAAAACATGTGTGTTCGGTCCCATATGAAGTTTGAGTCTCCTTATCTGATGACATCTGTTAGATCATTATCAAAAGCCAATATGCTGAGGATACCCACGGTTGATCAAGAAGAGATTATGAACCATAAAACAGTCTCAATTACTTTCTCCAAGTACCCTTTAACTATCTTCTCTTTTCTAGCCCCCTTTCCTTAGTTCCAGGAAGTCGCTAAAAGTCTGGAATATAAACTTTCATTTCCAACTGTGGAAAATTACAAAAACAAGGTGTAAAAGTAAGGTGTTACTAGAATTTCAAATCTAGCTGGAGAGCAACTAAAGGACACATTACAACGTAAGGCAGAGTGAAGAAATGCTGAAGAGTGGGAGGGGCAAGTAAAAGTTATAGGATTAAGAGGAGGAAGGAAGATGGATTCCAAGTGTGCTGAGCAGAAAGCAAAGGATCTGGACAAAACTGTGACTGGTGATAGGCTGGAAATAACAAGGAGGTACATGTGGCCAGAATATGAAGCCAGTAGCAGGAGATGAGGAAGGATCTGGATTACATTGAGAGAACGTACAGAAATGATGCTCTTTATTCTACAGGCAGGGCTATGTTATTAAATAGGTTCGGGCTGAGAGTGTCATAATCAAGTAACACTGAAAGTCAATTTTGGTGGAAGTGAGATCTGGAGATAGCAAGAGAACTGTTGATCAAATGCATATGGTGATTAGAGTGAGGGGAAAGAGGGTGCAGGGGAGGCAGAGATGTTAGGATCCAAAGTTACTGTCACAGTTTTTGGCTTTGTAAGTTGGAGGCTGCTGATTTCATCCCATGAGTCAGCAATGAGAAAAGAAAGAGTAGCTCTTAATTTGTATATATAAAATCCAACATCCACTCCTCTGCTTGTGCAATTCCCTCTATTGGGAACACTGTTCCCTTCCCTCAGCACATAAGTTAACTTCCACTCATCATTCAGATCTCAACTTAAGCATTATGTCCTCAGAGAAGTCTTCTCTCAGGACTGAGACGATAATAGGTGCCCTTATCACAGGTTCTCATTTTACGCTCTACTTCTTTTTAGCACTTAACAGTATTTGCTTCTTGATTCTATGCCTGTTATCCCAGTAGACTGAAAGCTACAGTCAGGTCTTGTTCATCACGAATGCCCTTCGCCTAGGACACTGTATTCATGCAAACTTGTTCATTAAATATTCAGCGAGTGAATGAATACCTGATAAGTGTCTTTGTCAAAGGGGTAAGCAATGACATATGACCTGGGTATGTTTCCCTTCTGCTTCTTACAGGTAACTATTTCCACCTCAAGCACATCAGCACACAAAAGCACACCACTTTCCCATCTTCCTCCTGTCCCTCTTTGCTTGTCTAATCATAATAGGAGATTTCTCTTCCCCAGCTAACTGACTTGTAAGCTCCCAAACAACCCCCATGATGAATAAATATAGGAATCATGAAAGTAACAACTAAGAAATGGAAGGCAAATTAGGATGTAATGACTCTCTCAAGCTCAAAGCCCTTGAAAATGCCCTAATTCTCTCTTTACCTTTCCCGCCAACGTCTTCATCTCCCTCCTGTCTTTCCCTAATTAGATCTGCTTTCCTTAAGCATCATGCTCAAGACATAAAGTAAAAACCCTACTCAGTGATTTTGTTTAGGTTTCGATTACCCTTATTTTACGGCACTCTTTTCTTTTTTTCTAGCTCATTCATTTCGTGTTTTTTTTTTTTTTTTGAGAGGGAGAGGGAGAGGGACAGGGGGATAGGGAGAGAGAGAATCTCAAGCAGGCTCCACGGCCAGCACAGAGCCTAACACGGGGCTCCATCTCATGACCCTGAGATCATAGACCTGAGCCAAAATCAAGAGTCAGACACTTAACCAACTGAGCCACCCAGGTGTCCCTACTTCATTTTTAAAAATTTTATTTTATTGTGGTAAAACACTTAATTTGAGATCTACCTTGTTAAATTCTTGCGTACAATACAGTATTGTTGACTACTGGTTCAATGTTGTACAGCAGATCTCCAGAGCTTAATCATCTTGCATAAGTGAAACTTTATGCCCTTTGATTAGTGACTCCCCACTGTCCCCTCTCCACAGTTCCTGGCAAATAGCATTCCACTGTTTAAACTGCAGAAATTTGTTTTCTTACAGTTCTGGGGGCTGGAAGTCCAATATCCAGGTGTGGGTCAGGGTTGGTTTCTGGTGAGGAGGCCCCTCCTGGGTTGCAGATAGCTACCTTCTCTCTGTGTTCTCACATGGCCTTTCCTCTGTGTGTGTACATGGGAAGAGATCTCTGGTGTCTCTTCCTCTTCTTAAAGGACACCAGTTCTATCAGATGAGGGTCCCGCCCTTATGATCTTATTTAACTTGACCTCCTTAAAGGCCCTATCTCTAAATGCAGTCACATCGGGGGTCTATTCTATTCTGTGATTGTATGAAGTTCACTATAGATATCTCATATGAGTAGAATCATGTAGTATTTCCTTGTCTTTCCATGACTGGCTATTATTTTCATTGCAAAGGCACATTGTTGTGATGCAACAAGTATGCTTAAGCTGGAAATTTAACCATGAATTACAATACTGATTTTCAAACATCTTAAAATATTAGAAACAGGTTATTTCAAAGGAAAATGTTAATGAAGATCCAATTTAAAAACACATCAAAGTGTGAAGTCTGGCTGTTGACGACTACCATGGCCTCCATGTCTTCCAAACACAGACACCTCACTAGTACTTGGTGGGGAAGGTTGAACCACATTATTTCTGTAGGAGTGCATTTCTAGTTCAAAATTACTGACACCGAAATTTATAATGAACCATTCTTTGCATATTGGGAAATTTTTACATATAAAGAATTATAGTTACTAAAACCTTATAAATTAAAATTGTATCTAGAAGGAGAGAAGAATAAGCATTTTATACCTTAGGATGATGCTTATGTATTTTTTTATAATAATTTTTTATTATGTTATGTTAGTCACCACACAGTACATCCCTAGTTTTTGATGTAGTGTTCCATGTTTCATTACTTGCATATAACACCCAGTGCACCATGCAATATGTGCCCTCCTTACTACCCATCACCGGCCTATCCCAATCCCCCGTGCCCCCCTCTCTGAAGACCTCAGTTTGTTTCCCAGAGTCCTTAGCTCATGTATATTTTTAACTGTTTATTATTATTTAACATTGTTTATGAAAGAGATTTATTCAAGTCTTTCACTGTCAATCACTTCTTTTTTTCCAGGTTTATTGAGATCTAATGGACACAACGTTGTGTGAGTTTAAGTTGTATAACATGGTGACATGTTGATGTGATATACTTATGTCACAGTGTCTAATTATATACGAAGTTCACCAAGCTTCCTAAACTGTTCTTTGAGCACTGTATATGTTCTTGCTTCTGATGCTGTGAACATATGACAAATGGAAAATTTCCACTGTTAATGAAAAGTTATTTTATATGCACAGATCAGTCCCTAGTAGCCCTGTGAGCACAGTTCTTTCTTAGATCGAATTTCCTTTATAAAGCCCACTTTTTCTAAAAAGAATAGTATAGCAATTGCTTACTTGACTAAGCCATTCTTTTGTTTTTATTTACAGAGACAGAAAGAAAGGGAGGAGGAAGGGACAGAGAGAGGGAGAGGCAAAGAAGCAGAAATGGAGGGAGAGAAGAAGGCAGAAGGGATGAAAGGAAGGAAGGTACTATTGAAGGACTCTCATAAACAGGGGGTTCTCACATATGAACACATATTACTAGACTGTTCTAAGTACCATATATGTAGAGATGTATGTGTATTGTGTTCCATATGTGTACACAGTATTTTTCATGGGTTATAAAATGAAGAGACCACAAGTTTGTCCTCTTCTTCCTCATCTACTTTATCATTTTAGCTCAGGCCTTGTAGGTTTATCTTTAATTATGTTATTTGTCCAGGCCCTAGCATAGGAAGACACGTATATGTGCACAGGTGCATACGCACACGTGCACACACACATCCAGGCATTTATTAACCCAGATGAACTGCAAGGATGTCTATATCCTCATTAGCCTTTAATACTTTATGAAGATTAGCTCTGACAGAAATCAGGCCTGCATTGTTATTTTGCTACAGCCTGCAACTCTGAAAAAGCACTGATGTCCAAGGTAATGACAAGGATGAATTCAATGAGAGACAATTTAACAGGAACACATATGAGTCGAACTGTGCTGAATCAAAATATTGAATTTAAACTCTTTCTTATGTAGTTGGTTTCATAATTAAGTTATAAACTTTAATCTCTAAATCTAAATGCAATTATGCTAAAGCCACCACACAGTGACAGATAAAAGATCCTCACTACATAAACTCGAAGGCAAATCTCTAAAATACAGAAATTTGTGGGTGCAGAGAGAAGGAATGGTAGTTCAGCACACCCAGTCCTTGAATAAGTAATGAAAGCCAAGGTTGAAGAGTCTTTATCCATAGTGCCGTCTCTGGTTGCATGTAGACAATCAACTCAGAAAGGAAACAATTACTTAGGGACAAACATTTGGGATGAAACTCATCGCATTAAGTAGCCTTGGAATATGTCATCACAATTCTGGTGAAGTTGTAGGTTAAGAGTTAATTATATATTTACTGGCATTTTCCTCCACTAGGATTACTTCAAATTCCAACATTCTGAGCTGGAAAAAAAAGTTTTACCCTTGTAATATTATCGACTCTCTTATTCACACAATTTTTAATTTTTATTTTATTTTTTTAAAATTTATTCAACAGAGATAGAGACAGCCAGCGAGAGAGGGAACACAAGCAGGGGGAGTGGGAGAGGAAGAAGCAGGCTCATAGCGGAGGAGCCTGATGTGGGGCTTGATCCCATAACCCCAGGATCATGCCCTGAGCCAAAGGCAGACACCCCTGAGCCGAAGGCAGACGCTTAACCGCTGTGCCACCCAGGCACCCCTATTCACACAATTTTTAATAACTAGAAATGGCATTAAATAGGTAACAAGGGGTAAAGCTATTCTGCATTTATATTTTTTGTTGCAGGATCCCTTATTTACTTTTTTTAAATAAGATTTGTTAATTTTTTTTTAGAGAGTGCGGGGTGGGGGAAGGGGCAGAGGGAAAGAATCTTCAAGCAGACTCCCTGCTACTTTTTAAGATTTATTTATTTTATTTATTTTTCTTAGAGAGAGAGAGCGCATAGGCAGAGGGAGGGGTGGAGGGAGAGGGAGAGAAACTCAAGCAGACTCCATGCTCAGCACAAGCCCATGCAGGACTTGATCCCATGACCCTGAGATCACGACCTGAGCCAAAATCAAAAGTCAGACACCTAACCAACTGTGCCACCCAGGCACCCCACTGCAGGATCCTTTAACAGAATTGATGAGGAATTGATAATAACAATGACCCACAGGGAGCTCCAACAAATGGAGAAGAGTACTGCCTTCTCTCTATGACAGTACTGGAAATTAATGTGAAAGGTGCCTACTTATCAGGGGTGAAAGCAAGAGGAGAGGAAACTAATTAGCCCTTGGTTTTACTGCCAACCCCTTTCTTTCCACCCTTCACTCCAACGAACAATAGAAATTAACTTCTACCCATTGTCTTGTACAAAAAAAATATTTAAAATCTGAACTTCAAATAAAACAAATAAACCAATACTGTTTGAATTTAGTATAAACCACAGTAATGAAGTCAAGGGCTTTCTTTCACATTGACTCTCATCATAGACCTTAGAACTTCAAGTAAAAAGGCAGGAAGAAAGAAAGCCTGGCACATACAGAAACACAAAGAAAAGTCATACGTGGTTTGTAAAGGTGATACAACAATTAACGTATAATATAAATACGTAACCCCTTTATAAATGAAAACGTACTGTCTCATCAGACTCTGTCACAGTGTAACTTTCTCATCATAATTACATAATCAAATTGGCAATGAGTTAATTGTACATTTTTCAAGGCAGGGTTGAAATTTCTTCTCAAGGACAGAGCAGAAGAGTACTTCCACATGGTCTGAGTCAGAAGTGGTGGGCTGCATTTTTCTGTTAAAGATAGAGTTAGAATTGATGGTAGAAGCAAACAGATAAATAGCATGGGTTAAAGTGGTTTGCTCTCTACTATTTATTCAAGCCATTACAGTTTCTTACGATTTTCCAAACATGAACCCAAACTCCTGAAGAGCANTGATTTTCCAAACACGAACCCAAGCTCCTGAAGAGCAGGTGTGAAGAGAGACATTTGTTTTTATTTTTCTTACACTTTCCCTCCTGTAATGGGAATTCAAACAACAGAGAAGACCTACCAAATATCTTATCTACTACGAAGCCTTGACTGATTTCATGTGCAGATATGTTGTCAACGACAGGGTTTAGATCTACAAACATGAAGAATTACTTTTGCTCCCTGTTATTTAAGAAAACATCATTCAGTGCAACCTTTTTAATCCGAAATGATATAGCAACATTTTCCTTTGAAAAGCATGGGGCATTGTTGTTGGAAGGACAGAAAACTATATCTATGATACACAGTCATGCTCACCCACGTCCATCAAAGGTGGGCATATTTTTTTTTTTGGATACAATTTTATCTCTGAAAATTCACACACTCTCTTGCTTCAAATATTTCAATCTTAGAGGTGACACTCATGGTAGCATAAAACCTTAGAAACCACAAGGTCATCATTCTTTTTTCAGAGAAAAGACATGGCAGCCATATATAGTAACAGCCTGAATAACATTCTCAGCAAACAATTATTTGTTTGAACTGTGGATGTTGGAATGGAATTCTCACTGCACAGGGCACTTGATCCTGATTCCGTCCTGTGGAAATTCTCACTGAATGCTACTTTCTCACAAAACAAGATACAGGTCAATTGTTTGTTAGTGGATCAAAATGCCCTTCAGATATTAAGATTATATCTGCAAATCTGAATTAGAAAGTTAGATATTAGAGACATTTAGTTCATTTTGCATATAAAATGTTGTAGTGTGTGAAGCTGCCATTTGTAACATAAATGCTTAAGATGGGTCGCCTGGGTGGCTCAGCCCGTTAAGCATCTGACTTCAGTTCAGCTCATGATCTCAGGGTCCTGGAATCCAGCCCCGGGTTGGGCTCCCGGCTCAGCAGAAACTCTGCTTATCCTTCTCCCTCTGCACTCTCTCTCTCAAATAAATAAATAAAATCATTTAAAAAAAAAAGATTTTTGTGGTAATAGACACCATTTAGGAGGACAGAGTAGTAAAGCACAGACTCTGAGGCGAGCTTGTCTAGATTTGAATTCTAGCTCTGTCACTTATTTTTTTATTTTATTTTAATTCTAGAGTAGTTAACACACAGTGTTATATTAGTTTCAGGTGTGCAATAGAGCAACTTAACAGTTCCATACAACACACGGTGCTCATCAGGACAAGGGCATCCCTTAATTTCCTTTACCTCTTTCACCCATTCCCCCCCACTGCCCCTCTGCTAACCATCAGTTTTGTTCTCTAGAGCTAAAAGTCTGTTTCTTGGTTTGCCTTTTTTGTCCCCCTTTGCTCAATTGCTTTGTTTCTTAAATTCCATATATGAGTGAGATCATATGGTATTTGTCTTTCTCTGACTGACTTATTTCGCTTAGCATGATACACTCTAGCTCTAGCCATGACATTGCAAATGGTAAGGTTTCATTCTTTCTGATGCCTGAATAATATTCATTGTATATACACACACCACATCTGCTTTATCCATTCATCTCTCAGTGGACACTTGGGCTGCTTCTATAGTTTGGCTATTGTAAATAATGAGGCAATAAACATAGGGGTGCATATATCCCTTCCAATTAGTGTTTTCATGTCCTTTGGGTAAATACCCAGTAGTATAATTGTTGATGCTAGGATAGTTCTGTTTTTAATTTTTTGAGGAACCTCCATATTGTCTTCCACAGTATCTGTACCAGTTTGCATTCCCAGCAACAGTGCACAAGTCTTCCTTTTTTCCCACATCCTCACCCACACTTGCTCTTTCTTGAGTTTTTGATTTTTAGCTCTGTCACTTATTAACTCTGACACTTAATGAGCCTTCACTTCCTCATCTGCGCTATGTGGAGAACAACAGTACCTACCTCATAGGCTTATGTTAGTCACGTAAAGAACTTACAACAGTGTCCAGCATATAGTGAGCGTTCAATAAATGTAACCTGCTACACAGCTTTATATTTGACGAAAGGTGTCTCCTATCAGTTTTCCTTACCTGGTACATACTTTAGCTTTCTCATGATATCATTTGTTCCTTACACTGAAAAACAAATTGGAAAGAACCATTTTGTTTGTTCTATTTTGATATGGGAATGGAGAAAGGCAGGAAGAAGGGAAATTCACCAGATTTCAGTTTCAACCTCAGTACTGGACCAAAATCTGCTATTTGGTTTCATATTGGGCTTTGGAAGGCTGAATGGCCACAGGCCTCCATCATTTTTATTTCTGGAATCTGTCAAATTGTCCTTCACTAGTGATTGCAGAGCTAAATACTAAATATCCGCTTCCAAATATAGCCAAATATTATAGTTGTAACTTGAAGTAAAAATCTCTTTATGTGCTTTGTATGTTTAAATGTTATCAGTCAGTCAAAATAGGACAGTACATTGATTGGGAAAGTAAAATGTGTAACCACTTTGAAAAACAGTTTTGCAGTTCCTCAAAAATATGACTCAGCAATGCCACTCACAGTATATGAGAAAAGTGACGACATGTGTCCACACCAAAAGGTGTACATGAATGTTCAGAGCAGCATTACTTGGTGCAGCCGAAGAGAAAAAAACCGGAGCCTCTATCAATTACATAAAGGAAATGTGGGATAGCCATACAAGGGGATATTTTTCAGCGATCAAAAGTGATAAACTGCTGACACATGTTACCATATGGATAGATGAACCCTGAAAATATTACCTTGAATGAAAGAAGCCAAACACAAAAGGCTAAATATTGTATGATTCCATTTAGGATAAATGTCTATAGAGACAGAAAGCAGATTAGTGACTGTAGGAATGGAGGAATAGGGAGTGACTGCTCAAGTACAGTGGGTTTCTTTTCACTGAGCCGGCACACAGCTCAGCAGAAGGCCATATTGGACACCGTACTACGATAGATGGTGTGGGTCTGAGCAGCCGTGGTCCCGTGAAGTGGTCTATAAACAGAAACGTCTACTAAAATTCAAACTAACTCCTGAATTCACAGCAGAAGTGTGTATGAGATCTTGCTCATGTTGTCCTTCAGAGCGACCAGTGTTTATAAAGCACTTAAAGCAGTGCTTTCACCATACTAAGTGCCCTACGTGCCAGTTAAATAACACAAGTAAGTATACTCTAAAAAGAAAGTGTAAAAAAGGGAGGGAATGAAATACAATATCGCTTGTCTCTCTTGTCTAGGAGAAGACATAAAATTAACATGTGTCATGAGGTAAACATGATCACGAAGAGGAAGCAGACACAGGAATACAGAGCACATTTTAAATTCTACATATAGTTGATTTAAAAATCACCATTTCTCCGGTAAGGTGGTAGGCATGCACGATGGCCTGGCAGGCCTTGTACACAGGTTTACGCATCTCAGTGATCACCAACGTCAAGTGCACAATCTATTAGTCAGTCAGTACTAATGGCAGGGCTAAAAAGGGGAAGGCCCTCGGCTAACACTGTAGCCCTGAGCTGTGCACTGCATGCTACAAAGAGAACAGGGCTCCTTATATGTTCACTTTTGTTTGAAGAGGCAAAATAAAAAGTATTTCTGTGAGCAGTTTTAGTTTATATGCAGCAATTTTCTTTCAGCTTAAAATGCATTTGAAAAAGCTTATTAGACAGAAGATTCTGAGGTTACAATCACCGAATCGAAAGTAATTTTCCATTCCTAGGTTACTGAATTCTAAAAGAAGATCTATCATAAAACTTGTCATAATAATATAAAGAAATAAGTATAATTTGTAAAGAGTTATCGTTAAACATTGTATACTATTTGGCTGGGGTCATGAAGTAGAAAAACAGAATTTTTAAAAATGGTGAATGGAAGCATGGAAGGCTTGATAAATATAATGGAGGCTTTTAAAATTTAGAACTATTAAACAGAATAAACTGAGCAGAAAGATCTGTCACATTTGTAATGATCTAATTCAAGGTGAAGCACCATGCAAAGATATGTTTCAAAAGCAGTGTTATTTGCCTCAATTCCCCTTTTAATTATTTCAATGTTGCACCACAGTTTAAAAGATCAGACACCAAAAGTTTATGGGCATAGCTTGATCAATGACAAATATGCATATTTATGAGCCATCATTACCTTACTGTCCTTGAAATTACATAAACACTTATGTAAATGATTATTACTACAGTTGATATTAAGTCCTGTCCATTTTGGACAAGTGGTAGTGCATTATCCTTATAAAAATCAATAATTACATAAATTTCAGATAATGACTTATTTCCTCTATCATTTAGTTAGCAATTAATGCTAAACTGTCTTGTAACATATGCTGCCTCTTTACTTCAAACTTTATTCAATTGTTATATTGATTTCCCCCATGTTTCCATTTCCTTTCACCATTTAGATCATAATTTCCTTTGGAATACTAATTACATTTCATACTTCTCTGCATACTAGAATACCTTACTTAACAGCATTATTAAAAGCTAAGAGAATAGCTTGCCACACAGAAATAGAAACACCTTCCAAATGAGTAGGACGAAAGGTCCTATGGAATTATGGCTAAAAGAGAGATGGAGAGAGAGTAAGTTAGGGAGAGAGTGAGAGAGACAGACACAGACAGAGAAAGAGTGCAAAAGTTAGCAACTGATTCTGGGTGAAGGGCATATGGGTGTTCACTGTACTAGTCTTGCGACTTTTGGAGGCTTGAAATTTTCCAAAAACTGCTGGTGGAAACATGGGAATCTTTCAAAGCTCATGTTAAGTTTTTCACAAGGGATATCCTAGCTAGAGAAATCAATGGCAGAAGGCAATGGAAAGTGGAAAAGGGACATCTGAGGCGTAACAGAAAAAACACAACATTCAATTGATTCCAAATGTGGTATTTTAAAAATCACATATGAATATGCCTGCAATAAGCAAACTAAACTCATACTGATCATAGCTGCTCCTATGTGAAGTATCACAGGAACACACTGCGCGTGCGCTATTAAACAGCTCTATCTCAGGGACAGTGCATATGCTAAGCCCATGCAGAAGGATGCCTTCGGATATTACCAAACACAAAAACAACCCATTAGGCTGAGCCTAAGCGATTTTCAGAATACTTCTATATTAGCCAAATGGGTATTAAACATGTAATTAAAAATGTATGATTATTATTACTTTGCATTCAAGTTTACTGTTGTTGTACTGAATATTTTAATAACTTCTTCCCCACAAATAGCACATGGAATATTATGGCAAGCAAATTCATTTTAATTAGTCGTGTTATAAATTATACCAGTGGCAATGCCCTAGTGGCCTGGTAGCTGGGAGAACACAGCCTCTACATTCACATGTAAATAACGGGGGATGACAATTAAGGAGCTATTGATAGAAAAGCGCAGAACCACAGCGAGTGACCTCACAGGGAAAAGCAACTGAAAGCTGAGCTGTACCTATTTAAAAAGGAAAACCACTATGAAGCCGATGAAGAGAAGTCTTCTTTCGCTTGCTGTTCTAACCCACTTGAGAACAAAGAATATAATGAATGTAGCTCAGAACCCATTGCATGAAACAAAGGAAACACAAAGGATGATTTTTTTTCTCTTTGCTGTCACTTGAACGAAAGAGTGGAGACCTCCTTAATGGTAATGGCAATTTTCACTGGGTTCTAGTTGATACGTGCAGTGAGCTTTTCAGCAGAAGCTCTTGTCCTGCTATAGTAGGACCCCCTACTCCAGCAGGCTGGTGAGCTCTGTTCCCAGGCGTGAGCTGTCGGCCAGGGAAAGCAAACACGCTTATTGATGGCAGAAAGACCATGAAACAGACTCCCTCAGGGTGATGGGCCTCTGAGTGCTAAATAAATGTGTGGTCTTGCCATTGGGCCCAGCCCAGAGCAGGGGCCTACCTGCCAATGCACACTTGAGGGTTTTTTTTTCCCCCCTAGGGAATACCATGTGACTTGGACAAAGAAAATGCATTTTTAAAAATCTAGTCAAAATTATTAAAGAAAAAAACAAAAACCAAAAATGTGGCTCCGGTGCTTCCAACCCCCCTTTTCTGCGTCCTCCAGCTGTAGCTCATGCTGAAGACGGGAGACCCTCCACCTTACTGCTCCTCCTGTAGATATCCTGTAGATATCCTGCTGGTATCCTGTAGATATCCTGTAGATATCCTGCTGGTATCCTGTAGATATCCTGTAGATATCCTGTAGATATCCTGCTGGTATCCTGTAGATATCCTGTAGATACCCTGCTGGTATCCTGTAGATATCCTGTAGATATCCTGCTGGTAGCAACAACTCATATTAAGAAAAACGGCACGTCACCAGAGTCACTGAATCTTAAGAATTTCCACCTTGCTGCATGCTGGAGATTCTCTTTCCTGGGAAAAACCAGGCAGACAATGGCCCACGAGGGCCCTTCTTCCTCACAACCACTTGGGTACCCATTACTCTGAGGCCGAGATAAATCTATTCTCTGCATAGCCAATTCTCTGCCCTAGCTACCTCCGAGTCTCATCTTTCACCAAATATAAAAATGCAAGCACCACTTGAAGATGTTAAGCCCTTTTCAAAGTAACCTTGGCGTTTTACATCTGTTGCACAGCACATGCAGGCACAAGTTTCTCTGCAAAGTTTGGGAATGTCAGTGAATACCCCTGAAACTTCAAATGTGAAAAAAAATCATGCAAAGAATGTTTTGATACTACCAAAGATTACATTTTAATTTGTTTTTTACTTCATTCACAACAGCATTGAGGGCCTCTATATTTTAAAGCTATAATTTACATAATTCAATCATGTTAATTGCAATGATAGAGTGGGAAGTTAGCTAGATGTGAGCAGGGAACGGGACTGTTACTGCTGAAAAAGAGGAAACTGCCATCCACCTCCCGAATGCAAACAGCCCGGGTTTTCCCCAGGGAACACCATGCGCCCTTCCCTATAACCCCTGCCCTAAAGTAACCCGCAGCTTCATTATAATATTTCCCTGGTGGTTTTGACCACCGCCCCTTTGCGGGGGATGGCTTCCATGACAGTTCCGACAAGGACCACGTAGGGCCAAGAACTCCCCCTCTTGCTCGGTAGGAGGAGACCCTTAGATGTTCGGAGGCACCCTCAGTCACAGACGACTCTCTAGCTATGACCCAGAAGCCATGCAAGTCCAAAAAACAACGCAACCCTGACCCCCGGCGCAGTTGCCACCTCTGGGCCTGCCTGCTTTCCCGCCTTGAGAGTGTACTTTTGCTTTGACTACTATTAGGTGGTTGCTTAAGAGTCTGGCTCTAAATTCTTTCTTGGCCGAACTCAAGAACTGAGGCCAGGGAACAGGACTCGCGGCTAACAGTAGGACTAATTTGAGTTTTCTATTCCCCTTTCTTATGTACTGACTAAGGACACATATTAAGAAATTTCTGTATTTCCAAACAGGGTTACCAGAGGGGAGGTGGGTGGGGGGATGGGTGAAACAGGTGATGGGGTTAAGGAGGGCACTTGTGATGAGCACTGGGTGATGGATGGAAGCGCTGAATCGCTACATTGTACACCTGAAACTAATATTACCGTATGTTAACTAACTGGAATTTAAAAACTTAAAAAAATAAATTTATGTATTTCCTTTGAGAATTAATGATACATATAGTAGTAAACTTATTTTTAGTATTTCTCCAGTTTCATTCCAATGCTTGTGTCAAGTTTATAGTATCTACTATTATATATTATTATTATGAAGAAATGAAATTGGTGGCTTCTTTAACACGGCTTTCCTTTTCCACAATGAGGAATTCTCTTGATAACATGTAACGAGAGAGACTGAAATGTAGTACGCGTTGATTTTTTGTTTATTTCTCTCTGGGCTGAATAGACTAGAAACTTACACTTATTATTGTCCTTTTAGTCCTCGTATCAATAGACAGAAGTCAGAAATCATAGGTGGTGTTAAAAAGAAAACCAAAATGGTATCACTTAGGCCAAGGCCCCAGACCTGGGTTTGACACCTAATACAGTTTCAACCTCCCCCAGAAATGTCTTAACAAGAGTCAGGAATTTTCCCATCACTCTTCGGTCACATGGGCTATCTCCCTCCGACAAAGGAAGATGAGGTAATCTGCATGATAAAACCCCCTGCTCTTCAGCCTAAGGAACTGTGACCTTGCCCAGAACAAACCTTTTCTTGTCCCACCCTTAATCTGCATGATAAAACCCCCTGCTCTACAGCCTACTGAAATGTGACCTTGCCCAGAACAAATCTTTTCTCGTCCCACCCTCCTTCCTATAAAAACCTTTCCCTGTACTTGCTAGATGGGATGCTACCTGATTCATGAATTGTTTAATAAAGCCAATTAGATCTTCAAATTTACTCGGTTGAATTTTGTTTTTTGACAGTGGCAATTAAAATTTAACAGTGTCAACTCAAGCAACATTTAATGTTATAATTATAAATCACATGAATTTCTTATATATAGATCACTGTTATTACGAGTGCCTTTATTTTCATTACATTAGACTTTTCTGAGCTCAGTCATCTTTTATTTCAAGAAATATGAATACTACCACAATTAATTTCCAATTTTCTGCTTCTATTTCAATGAGAAAAAATCACGGAAAAGATGGATTTGTGCAATAAAAATAAAATTCACAGGACTGTAGTCCTTAAAACAATATTTACATCTTTTATTTGCATAATTCATAATATTGTGCAAGAGATATTCAAGACTAATATAATCTTTGATGCCAAGAGAGGGTAAGAGGGACATTTGAAACCTTCATAAAAAAGCTGAAAGGACTAAGATCACTGACATCCAGTAAATAATTTATTTTATTAAAATGTTCTCTTATATTACCATGATGGACCAATTAAATCAGTTCAGAGAAAAGAGGCTTTTGCTATTCAAAGAATCTTTTTCTCATCACTTTGGGGTTTGGTCTTGAAGCTGAGCAATGACATACAGGTTATTTTCCTCAGTGAGATGCACTCCCTTGTGACAGTTTTTGACAAACAACATCAGGATAACTAGGTGTGCAGGAGTGACACTGAAGGATGATAATGTGTTCAGTGTAGCCTTCTGAGCAATTACCTGATCTCAATTAAATTGTGCTGGCACTGAATACCCAAAAAGGCAGGTCAGAAATTGACCTTCATTGTCCATCTTTATCTGGAAGTAAAACCCCTGCTCTCTCTGTTTCATAATTATCATCAAAGCAAAATTCGTATCAGTTACTAAGCTTCATACATGCTTCAATTTCCTAGACAGTGAGAAAACCAGACAAAACTATTCCTTTGCTTTGTTTACCACTCTATTACAATATAGTAAAATAACAATGGGTACTAATTTCCAAAGTTAAATCATCTCCAACTTTAAGTATAGATTTGTCCTCTTTTTTTTGGCCATTTGACACTTATTTTTAAAAATCATCTTTGATTTTCAATGACATATCTTCAAAAACGCTTATGAGTAGTATTTTTCTTTTGTGCAGATGAATCATCTCAATAGTTTGGCTTCTGAAGAATTCTTTTACTCAAATTCAAGGAGTAATTTTTCAAAAGAGATACATTTCATGGAAATGTTTTTGGTAAGTTTTTCTTTCCTTTTATAAAATACCAAACTATTTGTCCTCGAAGACAGCTCATGACAATAGAAAGAGACTTTAGTTTGCTTTAAGGAGCAGGGTTAGCGTTTATAATATCATGGGAGCCTGGTTTCTCTTTTGTATCTTCACTGCACGCTGACTTGCATTTAAATGCACGCCTACATTCTGAGTAATTGTTTTGACCATTTGAAAAGTCGTTGTTTTCAAAGATCAGAGAGATTTGGGCAAATTTGGTCAATTTCAATTTGTTCCTCTAATTAATTATATATTTAGATTGCCCATTGATTTGCCATCAGCAGTGTATTTGCTAATCAAGTGGAAGAAAAACAGAAACAAGCCTTCATGAAAGCAATTTCTTTTGTGCTCAAATATTATAGACAGGAGAATGCTACTCTTTTTCTCCAGATTACATTTAGTGCCTGACAAACTTCCTAAGCGAAACTGCTTGATACCTACACCCGAGGATGTATTACTGTAATTTTGGGGGAAACAGTTATAATAAAAATAAATTTAGGTTGTTAGATATTGTGTTTACTACTGAACTAGAAGATTAGCAATCAGTGAAACAGATATGAGAAAATTATGTACGTGAAATTAACTACATAAAATTGACAACTGGGGAAATAATAACTAACTTTGGGCTGGGAGCGGGTGGGATGGGCAATGAGACTTATGTGGTACTGGGCCATGTTCTAAGGGTTTCACATGCATTGATCATTTTCTCCTCAGAATAAAATGTTCATTTGGCACCATCACTATGCCTGTTTCACAAATGGGACATAACTGGAGCACAAATAGGTTAAATTATTTACCCAGAGTCGCTCAGCTAACAAGTGGCTGCCTTGGCTTTCAAACCGGGCAGCCTGGTTCTACAGCTGGGTTTTTGATCAATACACAATAGTGCTGATAACTACTTCTTTTAGAGTCAATAAAAATGGAGCCAAATCGAGGCTGGCCTTACACACAGAGGCTTGTTTACGTGGCCTTCTTTGGGGAAGGCTCGCAAGGGGCTCATCTCCTCAATTTTCTTTACCTTTCATCTGAAATTCTGCCTTTAGAGAGAGAGACTTTAGGGAGGAAGTTGCCGAACACCAAGAGCCTCTGAGTTGGTCAATGGGCACCGAGTTTCAAATGGTTACAATCGTAACTGTGACGTCTATTTTACCACACAAAACAGCCTCCGATTTCAGACTGGATTCTAATTGTAGACCCATTACTTATGAGCAACGCATATATATAGGCGGCTTCCTCTCTCTCAGTGTTTTCTGTCAAGTGGGCAGAATGAAGGAACTACACGCCAGGGTCGTTGTAAGGACTGAATAAGAAACACATGTATAGCTCATCATCATGCCTGAGGTCATTGGTTTACAAATGTTCTTCTCACTCTCATTTTTTAAAAACTGTATTATTATCATTTTATTCTTAAGGAATCCATTTCTACGACTGTCATGATGCCCGGGCTGGGTTAACAGTAGTGAGTCCTGGAGGTAACTACACCTGACTCTGGACTTTTGGGTCATAAGCACTGTCTTCTCTCTGTACCTCAGCTGGAAATGCGGACTCAGGAGGCTGCAATCCCTTCTGCCCTATTCCCGGAAGAGGCCAAACCAACTATGTAGGAGGCTTTCTCAGAGGAGAAGACAACCTTGTCTTCCCGGAAGACAAACCCTCTACTTTGCTTTATGAGGCGGATAGCAACCCCAAACCACAGACAGGTTGGGACCTGCGCAGGCCTCAATTCACTCTGTCTTAAATGCAATGTGCCTCGAGCTCTATTTGGCACATAATAAGTGCTTTTGTGGAGTGAATGAATAATTCACTATGTATTATTTTTATATATTACTTTACTTTAGTATGATCATAACACCTTGGTATACAAAGTCCCCCCCCTTCTCCGGACAAGTGAAGGAGGAATAGCAGGAGAATATTGCGCAAGGAAGGGCACTTGGAATGCATTTCTCTAACTGCCCTTACCTAAGACTGGTCAGGTGCCCAGTATTCCTCAAAATCTAACCTTGGAGGGACCTAAATCAGTGTTGTCTTAATTTCAGTGAAATCACCTGGACAGCTTGTTAACTATAGAGATTCTAGGACCCAACGACAGCTACTCTGCTCAGCTGGGGCCCCGTTTCTGCACTCTTAAGAGTCAGAGGTGAGTTGGGATTCCATTCCATGTTCCCTTTACCTAGTTTCCCTCAATGATAACCTCTTGCCAAATCATACTGCAAGAACCTACCTGGGGTCCTGACAGTGGCATAATTCACCAATATGAAGCAGACTGCATTTTGACAAGTGCTCTGATAATCTGATGCCCCGACTGTACGTTAGAATCACCGGGAGAGTTTTATGAAACAAAAATGTCCTGGTCCCAGATCCAGACCAATTAAATCAGGATAACTGAGGGTGAGGCCTGAGCACCCCCAGCCACGCTGATTCTAATGCGCAGCCCAGGTAAGAGCCACTGCTGTACTGTGACACTCAGGACCTTCCTTCCTAGTCTCAGAGGAGACGCCAGGCCCGCAAGCTTCAAGTCACCCCCAGTGCTAAGGGCGAAGGCAGCCCAGTAAGTCTTTGTCAGAGAAATTAATGCTTTGCCCATTTTCAAGATGTAGCAAGTGTGGCTAACCGGAAATCTAGAAACAGAGGCATTTAAGCTGTTCCAGTGGTAAAAGAACTGGCCATTACCCCTAGGGAAATGATAGATTTCCCACCAAACACTATATAAAGACTATTGTGCTCATTATAAAGGGTCTAGCTATAATTTTGGCACAGACTCTTTTGTAATTACATACCAAGTATTCTACTGCTGGGTGGAAAATAACCCTTTTCAAAAATATTTAAATGTCATAATCAAAAAATATTCCTCATTCCTTTTATATTTTGGAGAAAAAAGCTCTTCTATTCACTGCGCTACATATATTTCAAGCTGTGTGCCTAATATGGTACCAGCATTTGCAGTAAAGAAAATCAAGACATACAGTTAAGAAAATACTATTCCTGCCATGATTTGTAGTTACTATATTGTTTTTCAAGTAGGAACTACTGCCGGTGTTTTTTCCCCTGCTTCCTTTCAGTATTTTGCAATGTCCCAATCATATGTTACATACCAAGTGAATACAGTGGCAATGTTGGTCTAATTAGATAATTCTAGTGACCTCCAAAGAACCCAAATATGATGCAGTACAAGGCAGCTATGTGAGCCATTGGAGCATATGTTCTGTCAATAATAACCATTTCCAAAGTCGGTATTACCATTAACTGTGAAGGGCAGTATTAAATCTAGGAAATGTCACAATTATTTTTTCAGGTTATATGTCAAATATTGAAGTCCCCAACAGCTTAAAAGACCTTACAACAACCACATATATTACCAGTAAATTGCAGCACTGATTAAAATGATAATGACAACAATTACACCTTTAGTGTCTGAAAGTAATATGAAGCGGGCTAGGTGGTTTTCTGAAATGCCACATTCTCAAAATAAGTTACGACCCATTGAAGCCTAATTAACTCTTCATGACATTAGTGTCCAATGCAATTATATTTCTTTACTGTCCTTCAGGTTTATCTTTGGTCTCTAGGGTTTAGTTGTTAAAATAACTCAAAGATGGACACTTGGTGCCTATTCACCCCAGAGTACATTTCCATAGCACAGGTAATTCTCAGGCAGTTTAACCTTTGCATTAGCACCAGAGGAAAACACTAATGCTTTGCTCTTTCAGTTAGTTAACAGTAACTGCAGTCAATAAAATTGTAATAACTTTATATGGTGACAGATGATAACTAGACTCACTTTGGTGAGCAATTCCTAAAGTACATAAATGTCAAATCACTGTGTTATATACCTGAGACTAATATAATATTGTGTGCCAACTGGACTTCAATAAAAAAAAATAAGTAACAATAACTACTTCACAACGATGTGACAGTTTGTTTTTCTGTACTCACATTAGGGACTATTTCACACTTGTGCAAATGAATGATAGATTTATATTTCTATTTTCAGTTTCTTTCCTTCCTTCCTCATTCTCTCCTTCCCTCCCACTCCTTCCCTTCTCTTCCCCCTTTTTTTCTTTTAAAAGATTTTATTTATTTATTCGACAGAGATAGAGACAGCCAGCGAGAGAGGGAACACAAGCAGGGGGAGTGGGAGAGGAAGAAGCAGGCTCATAGNCTTTTTTTTTAAAAGATTTTATTTATTTATTCGACAGAGATAGAGAAAGCCAGCGAGAGAGGGAACACAAGCAGGGGGAGTGGGAGAGGAAGAAGCAGGCTCATAGCGGAGGAGCCTGATGTGGGGCTCGATCCCATAACGCCGGGATCACGCCCTGAGCCGAAGGCAGACGCTTAACCGCTATGCCACCCAGGTGCCCCCCCCCCNTTTTTAAAGCCATATTTTGCAAGAGAATTTCTATATATTCCTTATAATATTTTAAATTGGAGGACAGGGAAGTCTTTGGTCAGTACTAAGCTTAANCCCCCTTTTTTAAAGCCATATTTTGCAATAGAATTTCTATATATTCCTTATAATATTTTAAATTGGAGGACAGGGAAGTCTTTGGTCAGTACTAAGCTTAAACAACTTACATTCATTTGGAAATGTCTTAAGAACACAATTAATCCTACCAGAGAAAAAGAAACAGTGATGCAGCTAAATTTAAATTTTCAGCAATTCCTTCATCCTTGGTGGGAAAGCTTATGTAATGAATAGCTAGATGTTTGAGAAAGTGATAGGCAAAGAAAAGAACTAAGAATACATGATCCACTCTTTGGGATTCTCAGTTCCATTTCTTCCACCACTTATTTTATTAATTAGATGACTGCATTGTTTTCTCATTCCCTTCTGCTATCTTCCATGGTTACTCATATTGAGAAAAGAAAAAAAGCTATTTCTGACCCTCTTCTTCCTCCTAATATAAGAAAACAAAATTAAATGGAAAAGTTCATCATTAAAGAAACATTTCAGAAGCTCTAGCTTTACTCACAAATACTGATATTGAACAATTTGGCCGTTTGATGGGAGTTAGCATATTTAAAAATTATGAACATATATTTTTGTGTATATTTTTCTAATTGACTTTCCATTTAATAACTTTGGTGTAACCAGGAAAAAAATATCTCTTTTCACTGATTTTATTGCTGTAGTATTTTAAAGAGTTGAAAGAATGGCTAGAAATGAATTGACTTTAAAAAAGCAATTTTTCTAAAACATGTATCATTTGAGTTACAAAATATAGGAAAATTACTTGATATTTCTCTTTAGGATTTGGTATAGCTTGTCTCAGCAGCCAATCAAATGTTGCTCAGCCTTTGGGCCATCTGTCCTCATGACAGGACTTGCAATCTAGGAAACTGAATAGAAGAAGTTTCGTGGAGGAACAGAATGGAAGGAAAGAACTCCCAGATCTCTTAGTATTTCCCACCAGCATATGAACCGCTTAACAAAGATTTGGTTGAGATTTCTGAGAAGAATAATTCTATTGCCATAGCTGGAGATGGCTGGAGTCAAATGAACCTGTAGCTTAAACTTCACCTTGACAATACAACCTTACAAGCTATGGAACTGCTGGTCTTTTAGCATTTTGCTTACACTTTAAAAAAATATTAATTATTTTATATTCGTTATATATTAGTTTCCTAGGGTTGCTTGTAACAAAGTACCACAAACTAGGTGGTTTAAAACAATAGAAATGTTTTGTCTCAGAGTTCTGGAGGCTAGATGTCCAAAATCAAGGTGTTGGTAGAGCCGTGCTCCCTCTGAAACCTCTAGGAGAGTCTTTCTCACCGCTTCCTAGCTTCTGGTGTCTTGTCAGCAATCCCTGGCATTTCTTGGCTTGCCCCTGCATAACTCCAATCTCTGCCTCCATCATCACATGGCATTTTCTCTGGGTGTCTCATCTTTTAAGGATAATAGTAATAATAGATTAAGGGCCCATCCTACTCGAGTGTAATCTCACCTTAACTAATTACATTTGCAATGACCCTATTTCCAAATAAGGTCACACTCTGAGGTACTGAGGACTAGGATTTCAATATATATTTTTGGAAGAAACAATTCAGCCCGTACAGGTTTAGGAGTGATAGATGCTTATTCAACACAATTCAAACAATACAGAAGTCCACAAAATAACAAATAAAGGTAACCACACTCACCCTTCCCCCAATTGCTGGAAATAATCAGATTAAAAATCTAATATGTATCCTTCCAAATTTTTCCTATATACCAACATATACATGAACTAAGTATATATACTTAAAAAAAAAGTTAATTAAGGCCCAACATACTTTCCCCCAAGTTGCTTTTTTCACTTAATTACATGCCATGGACATCTTTCCATGTTAGGACAGTAGGAAATGATAATGACTGATACTCCAATATATGACAGATTTTTTTGAATTGCTTCCCCTGAGTCATTTTATTTTATATCTGTAGCAGCCCTATGATATAGGAATGATCACGATCCCCATTTTACAGACTACTAAGTCAATGCATAGAGAGGTTAAGTAACTTGCCCAAGGCCAAGCAGATATTAAATAGCAGTTAGAATTCCACCCCACAGTCGGATGCTAAAGCCTATGATCTCAACCACTACACTGAATTAGCAACATAGCATTTCATTTCATACTTGTCTCTCATTTGAAGAAGCTAAAAAATAATGGAGACAGACAAATCTGTCACTTTGCAATGTCACTCACAGAAGATTGCCTTTTGTATCCTAACTAAAGTGAATGCAATGCTCAGATGTTAGACAGATTATTTGATGTTAAGTATCCCCAGGGGATACTATGTTTTCAGGTAATCTCATGTACTTAATATTTGTAGTTTCATTTATTTTTTATACATATATTATTTCACATTTAATGAGCACTTTCTTTAGACTGACAACCTACCAGACACTGGAAAAACAAATTATCATTCAGCTCTCAAAGTCCTGGTACAGGAGAAAGCTATGAGAAGAAATAATTGAAGAATAATGTTAGTGGTACAGTGGGAGTAAAAAGAAGACAGTAATCACCTTTGGGGTGGGTTGGTCAGGGAAATCTTCACTGAGGAACTAAAGTCTTGATAATTGGGCTGAGTCTCCACAAATTTGCATAGGTATTATCAGGTGGATGGGGGTGGAGTAAATTGGGGCTGAAGGAGGCAGTAGGCAGCTTCTAAAACTAGCTCCTAATACTCCCTAGTCTTTGTATCTTTGTGCAATCTCCTCCCTTCATTGTGGGCTGGACCTAGTAATTGGTTTCTACCCAATGGAATATGGCAAAGGTGATGGAATGTCACTTCTGTGACTAGGTTACATAAGATTGGGACCCCCTTCCTATTGGCTTGGATAAAGCAGCTGCCATATTTCTGAAGGAGTGGCCTATAAGCAGGCCTACAAGGTAAGGAACTGAGGGAGGTCTCCCGACAACAGCTAGTTAGAATCTGAGCCTCAAGGAATTAAATTCTGCTACAACCACTAACTAAGCTTGGAAGTAGGTCCTTCCCCACTTGACCCTCTTCAGATGAGACCCTAGTCCTGACTGACAGCTTGATTGCCGCTTTCAAGACATCCTGAAGCAGAGGACCCAGCCTGGCCTCATCGGGATTCCTAACCTACAGAAACTGTGAGATAATAAATGTATGCTGTTTTAAACCACAAAATTTATTTATTTATTTATTTTAAAGATTTTATTTATTTATTTGACAGAGATAGAGACAGCCAGCAAGAGAGGNCTGTTTTAAACCACAAAATTTATTTATTTATTTATTTTAAAGATTTTATTTATTTATTTGACAGAGATAGAGACAGCCAGCAAGAGAGGGAACACAAGCAGGGGGAGTGGGAGAGGAAGAAGCAGGCTCCCAGCAGAGCAGGGACCCCAATGTGGGGCTCGATCCCAGAACTCTGGGATCACGCCCTGAGCTGAAGGCAGACGCTTAACCACTGCGCTACCCAGGTGCCCCTAAACCACAAAATTTATGGCGACTTGTTGTGTAGCCATAGATAATGAATACAGTGAATTTTATAAGGAGAAAGAACTGTATAAAACACACAACACACAGTGAAACACAAGTGTGAACCATCTTGCTATATGCTTTGACACTTTACTATAGTTGTTTAAACTTAGAGCACAAAGGTGTTCAGGCTAAGAGCTGAGCCTTGAAATGGAGACCAACATCTGGCCATAAAGGCTACTCATGCCACGCGAATGAGGTTGGACATCAGGCAGAGTGGTATTAATGAAGGCTAGAAATAACAAAACTGTTAAGTGTTTTCAAAACATACTGTGGAAGCCAGGATTAGAGACGTAAAAGAATGCAGGCAAGGAGTTTTTGGGATAGTGATGATAGACTGCTGATGGGAACACAGACCTGAGCGTTGGGGAAAAAGACCTAGAATACAACTGAGCAGTATTTAAGAGGTTGGCTTGCCAGATTTTAATGAATGAGAATGTGAGTGAGGACAAGATTGTCTAGGATGATTCCTGGGAATTTTGCCACATGACTGCATGAATTTTGGAGCCACATATTAGGAAAAGCCAGTTTGGGTGGAAGATAATGAGGTTACTTTATCCAGGTTGAGTATTAGTTATCAGTGGGAGATGTCTCATGGTCTGTTGATGTATAGGCCTGGAGGTCAAGAAAGGGATCTTTCCTGGAGAATGAATGGGGAACAGCAAACACAGGTAAAGGCATAAAGTTTTCCAGGGTAGTAAGTAAAATGATAGCGAATGTTAAGACAAATCATGGGAATCAACAACATTTAACAGATGAGCAGATTACAAAGGACCAGGAAGGAGACTAAGAAGGAATAAAGAAAAAGTTGGAGAACTAAGAAAGCATGATGAAAGGTAGGAAGCAAAACATTTAAAGAGGCCAGTGGTCAACGCTGTTAAATGCTTTCAAGAAGCCAGAGGTGATGAGACCTGCACAGTGTCTGTTGACTTTCATGAGTTCAGTGAGTTTAGCTACCTTCTTATACATTTCCTTAAAGTTGCACAATTATTTCAGCATTGTCAGAAATTTTTCATGCCTTAGGATTGTGATAGGAGTGATCATTTTAAAGGATTCTTTCTACCCCTGGTCAAGGATATTATTATTAGTCATTGGTTCTGGTACCAATCATTGGGCCTAGAATAAATAGCATCATTCCATGCTGGGAAATGGCCTTATTCTTCTGATAGATTGACAAGTTTTTAATCAGCATTGCACCATGCAGAGCTGGAAATAATAATTTGATTTACATGTAATCTATAAGTGACATAAGATAACAAATAGTTCTCAGTGGGAGAGAAATATCATAGTAGGCCTTTCGGTAGCTAAATATTATAGCTTGTCACACAAACGGCTATCCTTTTTTGAAATAATACTACAAAAGTTGATTTTAGTAAATTATATCCCAAACTGGTTATTTGAATAGAAAAGCAAGTCATTGAGATGGATTAAGGTCATTAAACATTGGGCGGATGCAAGCCTAGATCAGTTTCCCATGTCTCTGTAGGGAATGCTAATTATTTTCAGATGCCATAAACTCAACTACATGTTTCTTAGGAATGATGGCAAATAAACAATGACGTGCGTGCCTCTGAGAATCACCTGCTTGAACGAGGTATTAATGGTGTCAAAATTTCTATGTGTTCTTGACTGAGAATTAAAATAACTTTCATGATCCCCATGATTTTATTTACTAGTTATTTTTAATCATCCAGAATGTGTTAGGCAGATTAAGTCAATGTACCCAGAATTACCCGATTTCCAGTTAACCGTCCATCTACTCAACTATGTCACAAAGCACACATTTCAATTTTAGACAACGTAACCCTCTTTCTACAGGGTCTCATCTTATGAACTCCCAACCTTACAGGCACTGGATCAGTGTTGCTAAGGGAAAATATATTGGACCTGTTGATAGATTTGATTGTATACCTTAACTAATTTGTTTGAGGTCACTAGGTAAAGCTGTTTGATTTTCAGTTTCTTTACCTAGCACCAGATAAAAGATGGCACCAATGTTTCATATTTAGAGTGGCTAATTTTATTCAGTGTCCTCTGTATTATTGCTAACCCAACTGGTGGAGCAATTGCAAAGAATGTAAACTATCTAGAGATGTAAAACAATCTCTCAAGTGTGAATGGACCATAAAGCCAAAGTTAGTCAGGGGAAGGTGGATTTAACATTCAAAGGAAACATAAACATTCTCTTTCCTTCAGATATTCCTGAAGGAATAAACCCCAGCCAACAAGAATCTTATTTAGAGAAGCAGATTTAATGACTTTCCTCAGTTAACCTTCTAATATTTAGCAAGTTTTAATATCATAACATTTTTGATATCCAGTACCAGTAGTGCTTATTTACAATAAAAGCGTACAAAAATATTTTACATCTATGGAACAAGCTTACACACATAAATTTAGACTTGACATTCCATATTTTTAAAGTTACATGATCAAAAATAAAATCACTTATTAGAAAGTTTAATCTTTATTTCAAAATATATATTATTTTTACATTATTTTGAAATATATTTTCATCCTCGGTTATTATGGTAAATTTCATTTCATAGGGTGAATCCCTACCATATTGTGGAACATATTTGTCGTTATAGTTTTTCCAATTTCTTTTTGCAAGAACATGAGAAATTGAGTAATGATAACCATCTATTTATTTTTGTGAGAGCATGGTAATTTATTAAATGCCTATCTCCTGAATAGACTGAAATACTTTAGAAGGGATTATGCCTAATTTGATTGTAACAGTCTCAGCTGTTTCTGTCCACACAGTAGGTTTTTAGTTAATATTTATTGAAATATTAACTAGAATCTAGTTTTAAATTCTTGTGTGCCCTGACATAATCCACATATTTATCCTCTATTTCTTAAACACACACACACACACACACACACACAGATAACTATGATTTTTAGAATGAAGTGTGTGACTTTGCATATAGCAAGAGGCAGAGATTAGAGTCAGTAGTTTGATTATTTTTCCTCTCAATGAACACGGGACTTTCTGCTGGTTCAAAGTCCTAGTTTGAGGACTGAATCTAAGCATACCTATGATGCTAGTGACCTATTCAGGGCAGGTTTTCTTTTGCTCTTTCTTGCTGAGTCACATGTGATAAATGACATTCAAATATGCTTCAGTTTCTTTTTTTTTAAATATTTTTATTATGTTAGTCACCATACAGTACATCCTTAGTTTTTGATGTAGTGTTCCATGATTCATGGTTTGCGTATAACACCCAGTGCACCATGCAATATGTTCCCTCCTTAATACCCATCACCGGCCTATCCCATCCCCCACCCCCCTCCCCTCTGAAGCCGTCAGTTTGTTTCCCAGAATCCATAGTCTGTCATGGTTCATTTCCTCCTGCAGTTTACCCCCCCTCATTCTTCCCTTCCTTCTCCTACCTATCTCCCTGCTATACCTTATGTTCTATAAATGAGTGAAACCGTATGAGAGTTGTCTTTCTCTGCTTGACTTATTTCACTTATATGTTTCAGTTTCAAGGCCATAACTACCTAAGCTAGTCCATGGCTCTAATTCCATCTTTCTTCCTCATGAAAAATGACACATAATCAGACTGCCAATGTTTTAGGGTGATGTAATTCTAGGAATAAATTTAAATAGATTCTGTTTGGTTAAAAAATAAATGGTTCACAAAAATGAACTTCAAATATTTGTAGCAAAAATATGCCACATGTCATTACAGATTTAGCTGTTATCAATACCTATTGAGAGAAAGACAACTGACCTAGTGAAATATGGTACAGTCTTTAAATAGTGCAAAAAATGTATCCATTATGAGGCTCACAATCTTTTATCTCTTAGTGTGACCATTGATAATTATTTGTAATAACTGAGAAATGATGTGAATAATTTTTCTCAAAATCATATCCTAGCCATCCATATTTTAACTTAACACATAAAATTTAAATATCTTTTGAGACGCAACCTCTTATTATTACTACTTATTTTCAATTACTTGTTTCTTAAACATTTGGATACAAAGCCATAGCTTTGCTTTCTGGGAAAAAAAATGAGGAACAGGACAGATGATGCAAATATAAAACACCTTATCTCTAATATACTGACCATCTCCTTCATGATATGTCATATTCTTAGGTTATCCAGCTTTTTTTTTTTTTTTTAGAGAAAGCATAGGTGAGGCAGGGGGCAGAGGGAGACAGAGAAATCCCCAAGCAGACTCCCCACCAAGCACAGGGCTCCATGTGGGGCTCAATCCTAGGACCCTGAGATTATGACCTGAGCTGAAATCAAGAGTCAGATGCTTAACCAACTGGGCCACCCAGATGCTCCCCCCCTCCCCAGAGCTTTTCTTAAAATAGAAACCTGGATAAGAGGTTTTTCACCTCGGATGGAAAGTGGCAACAACTTCTCTAAGATAAAGAAAATTTTGAAAGGAAAATGACAAATAAGGGAGGCTTTTTGTTGTTTCTTGCACTTTCTGAGAGAGGGTTGATTCAAACAGAATGAGGGAATAGATAATTGAGGGGCCATGAGGAAAGAGTGGAGTGAATGCTTCTTTTGAGAAGATTCTGGAAGTGCTCAGGCAAAGACACGGTTAACTGAACACTAAACAAAGCCACCAGTGAAGGGCAGACACTAGAAAGCCCAAGAATCCAAAGTCAAGGAAAGGGGCCATACTATGGGGTATCAGGGAATGAGGATGAGAACAGAAGCCCAGAGGCTTTGGAGGCAGGAAGATTCCCCATACTACCATCTGGACGATATGGGGGTTAGATGGAGCACCTTCATGATCAGTAAGCTTCAAGAGACTGGGACATGTTAAGTTTCTTGGCCATCATATGCAATTTTCAAACTGAATATCAGCTGATGGTGCTTTTTTTCTTTCTAAACAGTGTATTGGGTATTTTGAACAAAGAAGATCTGGCTATCTGAAAGCTGCAGAGAGTTTCAAGCCAAGTGATTCCTTCCAAGTGAGATTTTGTTGGTATCGTTGTCGTTGTTGTTTTTGGTGGTGGTGGTGGTGTGCTGTCCTGTTTCATTTGTTTTCCTTTATCAGAGGCATCTCCAACAGGTACAATTACATGCAGTTATGTGTGATTTGGGGGCTTCAGTAAGAGCATTTGAATTTTAAAACGTATTGAAATTTTTAACATAGAAGTTACTTAATACCTCATATTTCACAGAGAGTTTATATATATAATGTGAAAGGAATACATTTAGTGCATTTATTATTCAAACAGCTTAAAAATGTTTAGATTAAAATGTCTTACGTCTCTATCATGTGGCTAATTGCCTCAATACCATAATGCACTTACAAAACCGTGACAAAAATTAAAGCCTATGATTCTCATTGATGGCTTAAATTGTACTTTGACCTGGCCTGGAAGGCAGTATGAACCTTAGAGTGAGAATAACAAGATCCTCTAAGTGATCCCATACAATAAGCCCCAAATCTCTTTTCATGGCCTCCCAGGCCACTCCCAGTCAGGGCTCCTCCAACTTTAACCTCATTGCCCGCCCCCCTCCTCCATGTCCTCTAATCTAGCAACTCAGACTTCGGGCAACTTCCCAACTGTGTCTCACTTTTTTCATTTCTTCCTGATTTTGCTCATTGTATTTTCTTTTTTAAAATTTAAAATTCTCTTTATCTACTTTCTATAATGATAAAGCCATCATTAAATTTGGGCTTTGAATTCTAATACGAACTTGTCCTTGAACCTCTCCCAGATGACTCCAGAGGAAAACGGAGAGCTAGTGTGGTCCGGGGATCAAGAGCATTGGCTTTGGAACCATATTGCCTAAGTTCAAATCCTAGCTCCACTGCCTATTATCTCCATAGCCATGGGCAAGATGCATCGTCATTTAGAGTCTAAAAATATGGAGATAATATCCATTTCTTCTTAGTTCTGTTAATACGTGTAAAGCACTTTAAGAGAGAATGTGGTCCACGGTAATTATTCAGTTAATAATACGCTGATATATTTATTACTTCCCAAAGAAAACTTAATGGCATCATCACCTGTATTCCAATGTACTAATTGCAGAGCTCTATTATTGCACGTTTCATTAGATTTTAGTTGGATATGTTCATGTCTGGCCCTCTTGCTAGGTTTAAACTTAGCTGTGCATTCCCAGAAAGTTTTTGGTGCCTAGAATAATATGGTGATCAAATGTATTTACTGAATGATCTATTTATTATGCTAGTTCCCGTGGATATCTTTTTAAGAAAAACAAAGGGTAAAGGATATCCTCATGAATGTTGGAGGCATGCTCTATTCAACAACTACTCTGGAATATGCCTGAAACTATGAGCAGTGAAAGTAGTGGCATCTAGGGCCCATATACTATTTCAGTTGTTGTTTCTTGATATAAAACAGTCCCAAGAGTGCATGGCAGTAAGGAAATTGGAAAGGTAGCAGAGACGAGGTTTATCAGTGGTTAGTAATCATGTCTTGATATATTAAATTGTAAAATGTGACAGTAAAATATTCATGGACTCTCTTAAGATTGGAAAAAGAAAAAAAGCTCTGTAGCACTATAGTCTGAAATGGCTTAATTTCCTTTGTAAGGCGTCACATTTGCCAAGGAAGTCAAATATGGAGATGAACGCTCATAATAAGATAACTAGCCACATTTGCTCTTTAAATGTCTTCTATATCATACAAAATGGTTTCAGAATTTAATTTACTATTTTTTCTTTTTTTTTTTTTAAAGATTGTATTTATTTATTTGACAGAGAGAGAGACAGCCAGCGAGAGAGGGAACACAGCAGGGGGAGTGGGAGAGGAAGAAGCAGGCTCATAGCGGAGAAGCCTGATGTGGGGCTCGATCGCATAACGCTGGGATCATGCCCTGACCCAAGGCAGATGCTTAACTGCTGTGCCACCCAGGCGCCCCTACTATTTTTTTCCTTAAAGACACTATTTCCACTTTAAAAAAGTGATTTAAAAGTGATCACGTTGTAGAACTGTTTAAGACATTATTGGGAAAACCAAAGTGTTCCTGTACTTTTTATCTATTCATTTTTTTTCTTTTTCTTTTTGTTAAAGATTTTATTTATTTATTTCAGAGAGTGAGAGAGAGCAAGCGAGAGAGAGCATGAGTGGGGTGAGGGGCAGAGGGAGAAGCAGGCTCCCCGCTGAGCAGGGAGCTTGATGCAGGGCTCAATCCTGTAACCTTGGGATCATGACCTGAGCTGAAGGCAGACGCTTAACCAACTGAGTCACCCAGGTGCCCCTTTATCTATTCATTTCCACTTCCTAATAGATAACCTAAACTCCATGGGAGAAAGATGGCTTAGTAAAAAACCTTTTACACAGAATTTGTGTTGAAATGAAGTCATTTCAGAGTGACTCCACTGTTACTTTGTGGAATCTTCCTAATGAGTTGGTATGCTGCATAACGGAGATAAATAATAAACAGCTCAGTGCGTTCAATGAGAACCCTCTAGATAAATAAATAAATATGCATTACTCATGCCTTCATGGACAAGCCAATGGGATAATGGTACTTTAAATTTCATTGGCACAGTATTTGGAATTTCCGCTTAATTGGTATGAAACGTTATTACTATATAAAATGTTTGCATTAACCATAGCAACATATTTATAATATCTGCTCTGTGTCTAATCAGACTGTCTCTGCTCCAAAAATCCACAGTGGAATAAGAGCAAAAAGCCCATGGCCATCCGAGTAGCCCAGTGGTGAGAGCATCAAACTGTTTGAGTCCCTTCACCCCCTTTCAACTCCGGAACAGCCACATAATTAAGACCAACAATATGTGCTTGATTAGTCAGTGGCTTCCATCCTGCATCACCTCAATTAATTTCAGCCTTTGTAGTTATGGCTATTTGAACAATTATTTATTGAGGGCCTACTATGTTCCATGCAGTGTTAAGGTGCTTTGGCTATATTGATGAACAAAAACAACCTGATGACTATTGCTGTTTACTTGAAAAAGAGTATCATGATTGGTAAATAATAAGCTTTCTCCTGTACTTTCTGCTATTAAATTGTTCATGAAGAGGCATTCAATGTATTATCAAATATCCTATAAAACATCAAAGAAGCTAGGACCATTTTTAGTAACCCATTAGCTTCTTTTCCTCACAGGTTTTGGATTCTTTTACAAGAAGGTGCTCCACGTGTGCAAAGAAAAATTCTTTTTACTGCAAAGAAATGATGACTCACCACAGAAGATTCATCAAATTATGCTTATTATCAAATTTCTAAGTTCTTTCTTACAATAAAATTATTTCTCTAAATGATATGTTTTGCTAATGTATGAATATTTCAAAGTTCTCTCTGTACTGAGCAAAAACTCCTTAAAATACATTATTATTATAATTTCTTAGAAAATTATTACGATTTGAAGAATAGAAGCATTTTAACAGAATGCGATTTGGAAATTTACATACTGCTACTTAGTTCCACAAGTGCCAAAATACGCTACCGTTATTTTTTTTTTTACCTAGGAAACTTACATTATAAAAAGAGGGAAAGTAAATCAAGAAAGATAAATTTGTTCTTTGACATTGAGCTAATGTGATATAAAATAATAGACTAGGAATTTTGATGTCCAAAAACAACATGTATCTTATGGATCATAGTGTGTTCATAGAAGAAGTCATGGAGAATGTGATAGTTTTATGCCCTGAGAACTAAAGTAACTTGATGGGGACCCAACCCCACGGTGGCATGGCAAAGAGCAGGGACCTTTACATCCCATGTATACATTTTAAATAGGGTTTGTACTTTCCAGCTGCAACTTTTAAGTATGTCCCTGTAGTAACACTAGTGAAGACTGAAGCTATTTAAAAACCGCAGAAGATAAAGACCGTTCACTTGTGTCTCTGCTACTCATTCTCACAGAAGCACTACCGTCCGACCAATAACATGCTTGCTCTCAGATGTCACCTGTGGAATCTCCCTTCTGACAATGATTTTGAGAGAATGAGATGTCTCTGAGTGAAGAGAACTTGGAGAAATTAATTTAGTCTCAGCAGGTAGCCTTTTTGTTGTTTCATGATAGCACCCTCTCTATCATGAAGAGTTTTTGCAGCTAAGGATACATTGCCAAATACGTACTCTGTGCTGTGAACGTTTTCCAAAAGAAATGGATTCGAGACCATTATCTGTTTGGTCTCCTTTATATGAATGGTGGAGTCATGATGTTTCCACGTTGACCTTACAGAAATAGAATCACGCCTCATGGTAATGCTAATGTGGTGATTTCTGGCTTCCTTTCCCTACGAGAGATTTCCCTAACACCTTCTGATCTGTATTTTTACAGGCAGTTGGTTTCCGGTAGATAATTCCAAGTTGCATTTTACGCTTATTCTGTTGAATCTGTTTTCACCCTGTTGTCCTCATTTTCAATTTATTTCCACCATAAATTACTTCATTCAAGGAATAGTGCCAGATTTCAAAATTTAAGAAAAGTGAGTCATTTTTAATCACTGTGCAGCAAAAATAGAGCACTGTGAGCATGCGGAGGTAAAGCAGCTTTCATTATTATATAATTGAAATTACTTAGATGATTAAGTTTTGCTGAGTTTAAAACAAATCTACATTGGTTAATTCAATCAGCCTGACCAGAAAGAGTGAAAAACTAAACAGCAAATCACACATACACCTTTTCTAGCTTCTTAGTTCAACATGATTTCATAGTGATAATTACCTAGGGAGTATAAATATGAATCAAGGACTATTTTCTAAATTCTGTAGTTACAACAAAGAAGATAATTAAGGTATTTGCTTTCCATGTGGACTAGAGTAAAAAAACAACTGTAAAAGGCTTAGAAGTATGGAGAGAGTAATGGTACAGATTTGTATTCTAAGATGCTAGTTTCATATCCATTCACAGCTAACCTTGGTAGGTCTTTTTCTTTTTTTTTTGCTGCATTGGGCACGAGCTATTTAAAAGGCTTTCAGACCTTTTTTTTTTTTTTTTTTTTTTGCATCAGACTTAACAACGCTGTTCCAAGGGAAAAAAGAAACAATAGCAATCAAACAAAACATCACCCTGAGTTTGCACTAGAAAACGCATAAGGAGTGCTATTGCTTCCTCAAGCTAATACCCATACATTTTTTCTAATTAATGGAAGGATATGCTCCAGTGCAGCTTATTGCAAACAAACTCAATTGTTGGAAAAAATCAATAACGCTGAACAGAAAAAAAGTACTGAGGAAGTGATAGGGCTGTTTGATGAGAGGATGTATGGAACGTCTGTGCTGGAAATGTTGTTCATTCATTCATGCATTTGCAGTAATGAGAAAAGCTCTGTTACCTTCCAGAAGAACTTAAGCACTGGCTCCATCCTCCTCAGTGAACTATTTGTATGTGTAGGCTTGCTGGCAATCTGTTTCAGTGGAAAATTAATGCTTACCAAATATAATAGCATAAAAGTCAAGCCAGGTATTGTAAACAACGTCAAAAACAGAAAGAGAGATCATCTCATCAACGGCTTTTTCTGAAGTAAATTACATGAGAAGCTAGCAGCATTAAGGTTGCCTTTAGTCTAATAATACTGATTAAGAAGCTTTTAATCATTAAGTTCTCAGTGGAAATAATAACTGTAGTACTCTTCTATGACCCCACACACATTTTATGTGTACATATATACATCTACATATATGTATATAAATATATATATTATATATACATGCTTTGTAATGTGTATGGGGTCATAGAAGAGTACTGCAATTATATATATAATATTACATAATATATATATTGTATATAAATTTTAAACTAATATAAACATATTTCTGTTAGTATAATACATTAGATTAGATTAACATAGAACATGTAAATACTTTCATTATCTTAAATATTGTTGTATTACACATGTATTATCCATATATGTCATATATAATAATTTGTGAAATGATCATGTATAAAGTGCCATTTTTTCTATGCTTTCAGGTGAAGGGATAGTATGTGGAGAGGTTAGTTGATTTGATCAAGGCCACACAGCTAGGAAAGGGCAGGACTAAATTTGAGATTCTCTAAGACCTCTGTTCTTCCTCTATGCCGTGACTACTTTTCCTGTCAAACCCCGCCCCCCTCAAATAAAATTAAAAGATGTAGGTTGATTTTATATATTAGTAACCCAGGCTGGGTATTTATATTTGAAGTGTGATGACGGAATGTTGAGTACCATTAATCATCAGAATACTAAAAATGTTGAAAAAAAGACTAAAAATGTTGGGATTTTGGTAAGATGGCTTCTGGTTGCTCTACTGAAACAATCTGTGTTGTTGGTTCAATGCATGATTTTTATTTTTTTCTATTCTGCTTTGTGTTCTGGAAAGCTGTTACAACAGCCATTGTAAGGCATGTGTTTTGGTATTTAAGGGGTTTTTTGGAGTATGCAATCAGTCTTTTCTTCATCATATACCTTGTAACACAAAAGAGTTGGTTGTAGGAGTGCAAACTATGACCATAGCTAGGTTTTTCTTCAGATCCAAATAGAATCTAACTCTGACCTTATCTCCATCTACACCACAGTCTGGCCACCAATTCTATTAGCTGATATGTTCTTTAAGAGTCTAAAGGTAAATGACCTGAAAAAAAAAACTCAATACTTAATCACCTACATTCCTGTTTCATTTTCTCTCATCATTACAAATTCATTTACCTGAGTTTTCATTATATCTTAGGTTTAAGAAACATCAGATAGAACTGTCAGAGGCACCATTTCGTCTCAGTACACACAGGCTTTTACTCTTCCCCAAGAAAGTTTACAGTTCAAATAGGAGGCTATTTTTCCTGCTAGCTTCCTAATAATACACAAGCACCAGAGTATGAACACAGGAATCTCTTTCGTTTTTCAGTCTCTCTGGGAAAGACGAAATGATTGCAGAATAAGGGATATGCAGTTTTGTAAGACGGCTGAAATGGAACAACACTGCTAATTAAAAGCCTGTATGTGGTCAGCAAAGAGACATGGAGCTTTTCTCCTTGGGCCTCTGATCGCAGACAGTCCTGAGATCTGAGAACCTCCCAGAGTCACTCTCAGTTAAGAATCCCTCACTTGCAAGATTCATCTGCCAGACTCTGGGTCTCTGTTTTACTTTTATAATGGCTGAAGGAAAAAAAAGCCCACTGAAATAAACCTGCCAATAATTGCTTAAAATGATGACATGAGGCCAGCTGTGTGTTCACACAGTCTGTTGGTTGGATTGAAAATATTAGCTGGATCTCTCTCTAATTTCCAAATCAAAACTTTAAAAATGATTGTTGACCTGAACATAACTTGGAATTATATTTATTGAACATAAAATGGAATTATAATTTTAATTTAGAAAAACTACACAGACTCAAAAAGAATACTAAAAGGGATGTAAATGAGTTGTTAGAGATTGTCAAGCTTTATAAATTAAAACTGATATATAATCTATACTTTCTTATTTCAAGCAAAAGCTGCTCTAACAGTGATATAACACAGATATAAGAGGCCTTATGTTTAGAATATTTCTTTTTCTTTCTTTAGACTATTTCTGTATATTATTTTTTTTCCTTCCAAAGAGCCATAAAGTCCTTGGGTTAGAGGATTGACCTGTCATTATTCATTACCAACGACAGAAAATTCGGTGTTGTCATGGTGCAAGTCATAAGTAAAGAATCGGAATGGAAATGAAAATAGCATGTGGGCAAGGAGTTTTGGTTCAGCTCCCATCATGTTGAAGAACAATGAAGATGCTGGAGTGAGAGCTGTGAGCTGTAAGACCTTTTACATGGTGGTCCACCTAGGTTTAATTTTGCACAAAGTGCACAATTTTGAGGATGTGAGGGGGTATATGCAATGTTGATTGAGAGAGATCAATGCTGGAGTAGTTATGAAGTTAGGGAGAAGGAGGAGAGAGAGGATAAGGAAGACTGGTTGAGTCACTACAGTGTAGTCTCAGCAAGGTGCCGAGGGGAGCACTGGCAATGGAAACAATACTACAAGCTCAGAATAATTTGTAGGACACAGGACGTGAGAGAAGAGGGAAAACATGGCTAGCATGATGGAGGCCCAAACCTGAGTAACTAAGAGAATGACCAGATCGGAGATTGAAATAAGAAAATTCTGAAAGGACTTTAACTGAGGGGGAAATAAACAAGTTTGGTTTTAGGCAAGTGGAAATGGAGGGGCCAGTGGGACATTTAGTTGGACAATTCCACCAGGGAACTAGAGGTGAGGTACTAAAGTTCTGGACAGTTGTCTGGGTCATAGAATCTGATTTAAGAGTAACTTTTACAGAGGTGAAACATTAAATTCTGAGATTACATCAGATTCGCAAGTAGCAAGTACTTACTCTATCGCATTGGGCTTTTGATGTGTGAAGTGAACCGGGACTGGGGTGTGATTTGATGCATGGTGTGCGTAAACCGACTAAAAATATTTTGCTATTTAATTAATAAATATTTACAACTGGCTTGGAGCAAGGTGCTCTAAATTCAGAACATGTCATTTCTTAATCCCAGGATGCAGGGATGGTTGGCACTTTCTGTAGCCATGACCACAGAGCTATGAGATATTATAAAAGCAAGCACAACTGTGTTATTTTATCAATTAAATATTCACATAAATAAATACACTCTGTATCAATTTATTGCAACTCGTGAGTAACTGCATTTAAAGAAGTACCACATGTTGTGTGCGCGTTTCCATGGTGACTGCTGGTTAAAAGAGAGAGGACTTCGGCAGAGAGAATCAATCTTAAGGATTGTCATAGCCAACGGGGAAAAATATTTAATGAAAAAAAATACTGAAGAAAAAATATATATAGCAATGTCGTTCTACCAAAAATTATGATTAGCAAAAACTTCTGAACATTTTCCGTTATGGATGATAATAAAATGGAGATAAATGCCAACATCCTAAATGTCCGATCTGTTATTCATTATTTGGGCAGAATTAATAACAGTAACATTATCAACCTAATAATCCATTCAGAAGGGACAGCATAATGTAGGAGAACTAAAAAGGAATTAGGAGCCAGATGTGGGACTGAGCCTGACACTTTATTATGTGCCCCTTCAGCACATCAATTAACCTTTCAGAAATTTCCTTCCCTGGTGTATGAAGTGGGGAAATTCCACCTAATTGAGTTTCTCTGATCTGTGAGGATGAAATGAGATAACATGGAAGAACCCCATCAATGTTCAGGTCGGCTCTTGTCGCTCTTGTTAGATTATCTGACCAAATCCTTTGCTCTGTAGTCCAATCTAACACATTATCCATAAAGCAAGTACGACTGTGACACGTCCTGGAAGAAACACCTGCAGCAACTTCTTCCAGGGCATCTTACCAGGCAGCAAGAGTTTCTCTTCCTGGGGCGCCTGGGTGGTTCAGTGGGTTAAGTGTCCACCTTTGGCTCCGGTCATGATCCCAGAGTCCTGGGATTGAGCCCCGTGTGGGGCTGCCTGCTTTGTGGGGAGTCTGCTTCTTCCTCTGCCCCTTACCCTGCTCATGTTCTTTCTCTCTCTCTCTCAAAAAAAAAAAAGAATCTTAAAAAAAAAAGTTTCTCTTTCTGTCCCAGCACAGAGACTGTGCAACTTTTTGTGTGAGCCCTGTTAGAAAATCCCATGATTCTCTGCATTGGGAGCAAGAGCTGAAGGAAAGTATTCGTAGTAATAAAGTGACACGGACTCACGAGAATGGCTTGTAGGGCCACTCTGCCCCCAAATCCTTTAGAAAGAGCTCAGGCTTTCCTGATGGCTTTAATCAGGCATTATGAGCCTTTCCCATGCTCCACTGAGCACCAGAGAGGCTGCTGCAATGAGTAGGTTGCTAGTCCTGGGTCAGTGCATCTATTTAATGCAGATAAAAATCTTGTCTGGGAAGGTAAGCTTAGGGCAGGAGGAAGGAAAAAGGTTTTCTCTCCTCTGTGATCTGGAATTGATTCCCAAAGCAACTGGAAGAATGAAAAACATTAAACAAATGATGGGTCCATCAGAGAGCTTGCCTGGAAGTGCTTAAAATGAACAGAAAGTGGATCATACTCACTTTGAAATTGACATCTCTTAGCTTCTGTGATCTTAAAGATAACACTCTGAAGGATGCTTCTGTATTACATTGGAACAAAAGTTATGGAAATCTCCTAAACTATAAAATAATCAACTGCCATAGGACGAAGCATTTTGTAGCTGAAATCCTCCAGTTATTTCCTACAAAATGCATATTGTTACTTTTTTTTTTGAAAGAAGTCAATAAAGGAATAGCTGAATGTAAGATAACTGTGTCCAGAAGGGAGACTCATTGATTAGGAGATGGACTCATTAGAGGCCAGTTGCAAGGAAGTTACCAATTAATTCCATTTTATATAAAATTTGATTATTCAAGAGTTTAATGTTGAAGTGAATATGTTTCTGAGATGCTTCACAGCTCTCAGTCATAGGAGAAGAGTTATTTTGCTGTAACCTTTGCAGCAGTTTATTTTCCAAGCATTGGAGACAAAGTAGATTTCAAACATTTTAAGGACTTCGCTGAGACCTTATGGCCTCTTCTCTTTATCAAATATGTCATGGACCCTATTATAGGGTAGAAGTGCTACACAAAAGTCAGTATAAGACTTTGGTTCCTGGCAATGCCAGATCTAGACAAACTCACAACTGTCCTGTGACCTATGCTGGGGCTCCTCCTACACCCTCTTTTGATGATCTTTTAAACTTTTTTCCATGTCCAACCTTTCCTTTGGTCTTTGCTGCCTCACTCCAAAAGTTCTGTCCTCTAGTGCAGTGGCGTACAATTGGATGACACACACTTATCCATAAAACAGATGTGAACACATGCCCTCAGAATATGTGTTTGTATTTATTTATAGAGTACAAACATGGACTATTGTACTAGGATATACAAACATTATAAAATATGTACTAAATGGAAAACTAAACAGCTAAGAGAAAATAAATACTCATGCAAAATGATTTCATTTTAGTTGTATTCATTTAAAATACAAAAAAATATTTTTCTGCTCCAAATTTAAAGTTTTGACCAAATCTTTAAAATAGGGAGACTATCCTGGATTATCTGAGTGGACCAAGGGTCCTTATAAGAGGAAGGATGCAAGAGACTCAGTGTCTGAGGGATGCAGCATGAGAAACACTCAACTAGCCATTGCTGGGTTTGAAGACAGGGGCTGTGAGTCAAGGAATGTGGGCTGCCTTCGGCTCCTTTCAGGAGCTGAAAAAGGCAAGGAAATCAGTCCTCCCCTAGACCCTACAGAAAGGAACACAGCCATGTCAATACCTTGATTTTAGCTTAGTGAGATCTATTCCAGAATTCTGATCTTCAGAACCATGAAATAAAAAATTGGTATTGTTTTAAATCACTGAGTTTGGGGTAATTGTTACAGCAGCAATAGAAAACTAATATGTATATCTTAGATAAAAATATTCGCTTGAGAAGAATGACTTAATTGTAAGGGATCTGGAACAAGAGAAAGTAAGGATGTGATCTTAAGGAGGCTCCTTGTGAAAGGTGTAAGATGGGTGCTTTCCCCCCAGGCCTCTGGGCGTCAAGAAGGTCCTATTTATCATACAACCTTGGGTTTCTCCTTCTTCATTACCATATTCTCTAACCTGCCCTCTGATTTTTGATGTTGCGAGACAAAGGAAGAAGTATACTAAAAAGGAGTGGTGGCTTGCCCCAATCTGGCTGAAACCACTGTTATTTGGAGCCCACTGAACACTGAACTGAAAGGAGATGTTTCCAAATGGTTAAGTTACTGAAGAGACACCTTATCGAGAGAACTATGCATCTTTGAAAGAAATACAGTTATTGACTAGATTAGGAAGTAAATTTCCAGACACCATCTGCTGTGGATATTTTCCTCTTCTTTTACTGAAACTCAGCATGGTGGCATGGCGGCAAGGTGGGGAGCTAGAGCTAACTGAGCAGGTCAGTCTGTATAACACTCTCCTGGTGCCTGATCACTTTTGGAAACTGCTGTGACACCATTACAACTTACCCAGAGGCAGCTCTGACCCACGAGTTTATGTGCTTATACATGTGAATGCATGTATATACAACACACATCTGTGTTAATGGTTAATTCACTTTTGGTTGTCCCTTTTTTAAAATGACAACGTGTCCATGACTGTCTGAAGAAACTGTCAAATCCTTCTATACTTCTAGCCTGAAAAACAATGTGTAAGATTCTCCATTCTCCAGTTAACAATATCCTCTTCTTTCTTCCTGTGCCTACAACTTCTCCAAATAACACAGAGAATAACAGAATCAATAATAATTTCTTCAGACTATTTTATTTCTATTTTAATGTTTCAAATGACATTTCAGGTAATTGCCCTAGCAGTGACCTGGAAGACCTAAATGAATACGCATTCTAGTGGTCAAACCTGTTTCAGCTTGCAAAGAAAGTAAGTCTGTACCTGCCTATGCTCATTGGGATATCCATATTGTAGAGTCTCATCATCTATTAAAGAGAATGAATATAATTAACTGTTATACCGATGTAACTGTCTCGCCATTAAATTCAAATAAATCCCCGGTATGTATCAATGTTGGTGGTTCTGCTTAAAGAAATAATCCAGGACAGAGATAATACAATGGCTTCTTAATTCCCATTTGGTATATGGCACTATTTATAGGATGGTATCAACTTTGAGAAAAGACTGTCAGACTTTAATATTCACGAATGGATTTGCTTAAAAAAGAGCATATGCCATGAAGGAATAATTGTGTTTTGTGGTGCCCCAATGGGATCTTATCCTATTTCATGGAGAGATTTTTAATTATATTTAATATGATCTGATTTGTGTTAAATAAAGCTGTAGGTTATTTGCTAAAAGTCAGTTGGAGACGAGTACAATGAAAAATATGACTGTGACTAGTCACATATAAATTTCTGAAGGTCAGAAGTCTGATTCAGAGAATGAGTCTAAATCTTGAACAGAACTCCAATTAGTTAAGTCAATTTATGGAATTGGATTAAATCTTTGGAGCTACTTTTCAGCTACTGTTCACCCAATAAACATACATTGAGCAGCTACTTGAGTCAGGAATTGAGCCAGAAGCTGGGCATACCAAGAAGAATAAGAAGTAGCCCTTGTTTTTTTTTTTTTAAGATTTATTTATTTATTTGAGAAAGAGAGAGAGAGAGAAAGAGTGAGTGTGAGCATGTGGGGGGAAAGGCAGAGGGAGAGAATCTCCAGCAGACACCCCAGTGAGCACTGAGTGTGGAGCCAGATGCAGGGCTCGATCCCACAACCCACGAGATCATGACCTGAGTAGAAACCAACAGTCAGTTGCCCAACTGACTGAGTCACCCATGTACCCTAGAAGTAGCCCTTGTTTTTTAAAGAATTTGCCGTCAGGTAGGAGAAAAAAAAAGTCCAAGAAAAGAAAGAACTGACATGCGGTGATCTAAGTATTTTAACTGAGAGTCCTTCGAAGTGCTAGGAGAGCTCAGAGGGAAAACTATTATTTTTTCCAGGTGATGGAATCATAAATAAAGTAGCTGCTGGGCTTGAATTTCCTTCCCTCCCCTTCCGTTTCTTCCATCCCTGGCCACCTTGTTCCAGGAGAGAGTTCCACAAAATGATACATGAAAGGCAAGTTATCACATGTAAAAGAAAAGCAAAGTTGGGCTCATAAAACATAACCAGGAATGTAGTTGGTAAAATTCATACTCTCAATTGCACTGGGCTATAAACTTGACTCTGAAAGTTCTGGCAACCATTGTGAAAGGGAAAACCTGGTTGATGTCACTACTCAGTATTGATAAGACAAATACAAACCCACTGTTTGGGAGAAGTAAAACTGCTCTGAGCCAGAGACAGTCTCCCAGGTATACTGATCAAGAAGATGTGGCAGAAAGATAAGATAACATCCATAACAAGATTCTTGCACCAGGAGATGTAAGTCAGTTGGAACTTACAGGACAAGTAACAGTTTATCAGGTAGGAGCAAAAGAGACACACATTACACCAAAGAACAAACACGTACCATTTATTCAAAGTCCATAGCATTTTTCAGTTAGTTTGGTAGAGTCATGCCATAGAAAGGGTAGACAGAAGGGAAATGCTATGAGCTGATGCTTGAGGGGAAGACTGAGGTCACATTTTGAAGGGGCAGAAGCTACAAATGATGCTTGACCTGTACACCTCAAGCAAATTTTGAGGTTAGGACAGAAAACCAGTGAAGTTATGATGATCGGATTAACCATTTTACCCTACATTGCTTGGTTCTAGCTATCATAAGAGTTACAAGTGGGACAGGAGGGTGAGTGGAGAAAACGTGATGACAATTAACAAAATCCTCTCATCTGTGACTTCCAAGAAACACTAACTCCTGATGTGTGTTCCCATCACACAGTAGCACTCCATTAGTGGGATTTGTTATTTAGACCCAACTAGGCCATTTCTTTCTCCTAATCCTTCTAAGTTTGCCAGTCATTTTTGAGGATAGTGAATATCCATTTTTTGAAGCATATGCTACCCAAATTTAGAAGAGTAAGGAAAACAGGGGCGCCTGGGTGGCACAGCGGTTAAGCGTCTGCCTTCGGCTCAGGGCGTGATCCCGGTGTTATGGGATCGAGCCCCACATCAGGCTCCTCCGCTATGAGCCTGCTTCTTCCTCTCCCGCTCCCCCTGCTTGTGTTCCCTCTCTCGCTGGCTGTCTCTATCTCTGTCGAATAAATAAATAAATAAATAAATAAATAAATAAATAAATAAAAAGTAGAGTAAGGAAAACAAAGTTCCCTGGTCTCAAGGGTCGGTACTAAACATACCTGTTTTTGTGGCCCGTTAGCTGCCTGAAGGAAGTAAATGAGCCTCTGCTGACCAGGAGCAAAGAAGAAAGAATTTCTGTCCCAGTTCTAGTGTTTCCAGGTTCTGCTTTGAGACCCTTTGAGGAGGTTCTTTTCTAGACATACCAAGGTTCCCTCCTCAGCCTTCACTCTCTGGATGGGTTGCAATTGCAGGAAAATCAAGCTCTGGTGTTCAGCTTCATGTTTCTTAAGCATGCTAAGGACTTGCAGAAGACAGGCTTCCTCTTCCTCTCCGGTGCCTACCTAGGCAATGAAATCCTACTTCTGCTGTCAGAGCACATGACCAGCTCCCTCACCTGAGACCCTACTTTCTAACTCCAACTTCTTTGCTTGAGAAAAGTAAATTTACTAGATTGAACTGGAAGGGCAAAGGCAGGGGTATTTCCCTTTCACTCTGCATGGTTTTTGCTTTCTGGGGGCTTTCTAAGTCTGCCACTGAGACACTGGGGCCACAGCCACGGTCTCTCAGACCCTGAGCAGGTGAAGAGTGGATCTCCACATGAGATGTCCTTGACATAAGTCTTAACTATAAGATTTTGTCATAGATTCTGCAGAGGGTAACACTGTACTGAGGGCCTTCCACACTGGATGGGCCTTCTTATGACCTAGTATAGAGTGGGCAATACAGTCTGTTATTCACCCTCGGAGTTCTAATCTTCGCTGAGGAGGCAAATTTCCTCCATCAGCCATGCCTGGTCAGACTAAAGGGAGAGTTAAATGATGGTCAGAAAATCCAATCTTATTCTCTTCCCTTTTATCTTTTAACCAAAAGGCATGCCAGTTGCCCTGGCAACATGGGCTCAACTTCTCAATAAGATCAGAGGGCAGGAATATACATGTTGGTAGCCACTAAAACAAGGACAAGGAAAGCTCTCTTGACCAAATGCAAACACCCTTTCAAGGAGATCTAGAAAATTAAAAATAGCTTTGCAGTGACAGAAGAATAATTCACAGGGGTGTGCAAGTGTGGGACAGAGTTAAGCATTCAGGCTATGTTGATAGACAAAAGCAGGAATTCTGATTGGAAATAGAGCACTGTGGAATGTCACTGAACTAAGAGGAATCAGAGGGTTAGGTTACAGCCTCACTGTGCCATTGCAGTTCTCTGAGAGATGGCTTTATCTACCAGGGCCCCAATTTCCTAACAGGCAAGACGAGGCATCTAGATGAGGAAATCCCAAAGGCTCTGCTAAGTTGGTATGTAACAATTTTACCACTGGAAAGGCATCAAATTCTCCCCTGGCATTTGTAGCAGAGCAGCTATGAGCACTGGATTTAAATACTTTCTTGGCCCAGAGGACTACTATTCTCTTTTAGAAAATGTTCTGTTACTACAGCACCTTTGCTCAAAGAAGAAGGGTAAACCCACAAAAGCTACACTTGATGTTTGCATCCTGTGTTAATGATCTAGAATTCAGGAATGTTCCAGGCAGTGACACGAGTTTTTGCAAGAGAGAGCCATCAATAGTTTTTATTTGACAAGGAAACCTGGGAGCAGTCACAAAACCAGGGGTTTTGTTTAAGAAACAGGAAGTCAGTCCTGTAGTTTTTGGGAGAGTAGGGGAAGACAAGGCAAGGAAGGCTACTTATGTGTTCAGCATCCAGGAGGTAAGGTTGGGGGGAGAAAGGAGTAGACAGCAATAACACCAGATGTCTCTGAGGAAGGCTGACTAATGTGATGCCAGTGTTCTGCTGGACTTTATCAGATAGCAGCCCCCTGTGGATCTCACTCCCAAAAGCCCTCTGAAGGAACCATGTCATTTTGACACATGTGATAGGCTTGGCCAAATGCGGATAAAGTTCAAAAGTATGACCGCCAGTTAGCTAAATCCCAATGAAGCTTTGATTTTCCCTAAAGAGACCTCAAGTGCACAAACTCTCCATCTGAACAGTACTGTGATTATCCCTCCATAAATCAGTGTGGAACCTCAATTCTCAAGGCCCCCTCTATTTGTCTTCAAGTTGACCAGACTCTGAAACTTAACTCACAAAGGCAAAAGCAGCTCAAGGTCTCATTACGGCCCAAACAAAAACCCTGTCAGCTAAGAGGCAGAAGCCAGATATTGTTTACCAACTTCTGGGTGGAAAGGGGGCAGACCTAGGACAGGTCGTAAGTGAGGTGTCTGGGAAGCATTTCTGCTGGCCCGGGGAGCTTCGTGAATACATTTCTGCCACAGAAATGGAAACTAATACAAGCCAGTCACTGTGTTAGGAGCTGGGACAAATATTTAAAAAAATAAACATGAAATGTGTTACATTTTAGTAGGAGGAAACATTAGAGTTTGGGAGTGGAGGGAAGGGAGAGGGAGGAGTAAAGTACTCAATGTAGTTGGAATGCTCCAGAATACATGGTCTCCTTTTTTTCTCCTGTCCCTTCTTTACATTAATTCTTCCTTGAATCTCCCCTCCATTTTTATTTGTAAATTCCCTCCTATTGAGGCGGGGACTTGACAAATGGGACTAAGTCAGGATCAGTGAGGTAAGAGCAAGGTGAGGAGAGGAGAAAGAGTTCTCCCTCCCTATTGCCGTAAACATGCCACAGGTGTCTATTTGGACATCCTCGGAGGATCCTTCTCAAAGGATACACTGGCAGAGGTAGATTATAGGAAAATGACGAGGGAAAAAAGTGGAATGTTAAGCAACAGAACATAAGGTGGGTGGCATTCTGAGGGAGGAATGGGTGAGAGGTGGGCTTTACTGCACTGTGAATAAATTTGAGCACCAGATAGACCTAAATTCAAGTCCCAGATGTTCACTGATGAGCCGAGCAGCCTCCATTCCTACATAGAGAGTGGGAGTCTATGTCCCGTTTGGTGATCTCTATATTTCCACTCATAGAGAAAGAGAAATGACACTGTGCCAGTTTCTGAGCCCAGCATTTAATACACTGGCAAGTTCCATTTCTTATCTTTTGGAACATGTCCTCTAGTATAGGGAATGCCAGTTACCACATAAGAGGTCTGATTATGCTGAGGCCACCACGCTGGTAGGAGTAATAGCAGCCACACAGAGAGGCCACATGGAGTGGGATGCCTGACCAGCCCTGAGGTGTTCCAGCTGAGATACAGATAATGCCAGTGAGGACGTCTCCAAATGATTCCATCCCCTGCTCCTAACTGACAGCGGCCACAAGTGGGGACAATGCTGCTGAGCCCAGTGAAACCACAGAAATGTGTGTGATAATACAGCACTGTTTTTAGTCACTACATTTCAGGGATGTTTATTATACAAAAATGCATAACTGGAAGAGTGATCTTAAGCAGCATATTTCACCTCTCCTAGTCTTATTTCCTCACCTAGAAACTGGAGATCATAGCAATGCCCCCTTTGAGGAAAGGCGTGAGGCTTCAGTGAATCCAAGTGTGTCCAGAGCAGTCAGCACGAGATCTCACACAGCAGGCAGAAAAGCGTATGTATATTACCTGCTTCAATATTCAGGATTTTCTGTTCCAAAGTGAGGAATTGTTCATATTTTTGAAAAGTAACACCACACATATTACACAGGACCCTCCGTAGGGTCTGCAAAGGCCTGTGGCCAAGTACACTGGTATTTCTGCTATGAGGCATACGAATAGTTACATCAAGAGAGGTAAAGACAAATAATTTGCAGTAGGTCAGCTAGGGTTCAGCCACCAAAACCATACAAGGAAGGTTGAATGGGTTTCCACAAACACATCTGATTTTTCAGTCTTTTTTTTTTTGAGGTAAAATTCGTATGTGCTATTATATAAGTTTCAGGTGTACATTATAATTCAACATCTGTATGTGCTACAAAATGATCGCTACCAAATGTCTAGTTATTTTTGATTGTGTACATGGGATAGTCGACGCTTTTTTTCTAAATGCGCTCACCACATGCTCCTGCCTTCGTTTATCTTTTTATTCCTGTAACAGTGATAAAGACTAGCTTTTAATAGCAATTTATAAATAAAAAATATCACCAATATATTCAGTTGTTGAGAGCACAATCTTGCTAATTGCTTGTAAAGATCCTTTGCAACAGTCTTTTGGCTCTGGCAGCTGAAATTCACAGCCAGCTCTTTGTTTTTTCAGATGAGTGTGTGAGAGAGAAATTTAGCACCAAGGGAAAGGTAGGGCCGGTCAAAGAAAATGCTATTAAGCAAGACATACTGTCTGCAAGTCAAGATTCATCTGGTTTTTCTCTTCTGGAGAATCTGTCTCACATTTTAATGACCCTATGGCATCCCAAAGCAGGGTAGTATCCCAGGTAACCGGGAATAAGGCTTGCAAGATCATCAAATAAATGTGTTAGGGGACTCTGTCATAGTTAATTCACTTTTGCTAAATCCTCCAAGTGCTAATTTACCCAAAGGGCTTTTTCCCTCCACATTTAAATGAAACACAGTAGGAGGATGCCTCCTTTCCCATATTCTTCACAATTATGGCCATCTGAAGCATCTGGTATTGTCTATTTCATCCTCAGAATATGCTGAAGGTAACATTTCCCCCTGATGGAAAGCCCAACAGGAATTGCTATAGGGAGAAAGGAGTCAAACTTTTTAAAGCTTATTTTCTTCCCCAATGTGAGCAGAGCTAAATCCTTAAATACATTTTTTTTTTTCTGGAAGAAAGAGCAGACTCACACAAAACCTCATTATTATGAGACATTTTCTTTTGTCTGAAAGTAAGCAGATATCTCATGGCCAAATTATAGAGCAGTGACAACAGTTATTCAGTTCTGAATAACAGACTGCTGCGAGCACTGTGAACCCAAAGCCACCGAGAGTGCAGTCACTGTCAATGACGGCGTGTCTCCTTCCACAGCCAGCGCGGGTGCTCACTGCAGCCAAGGCATCGGCTCAGTTTAACCTCAAAACGTCAACCCACCTCTGAAGTAGTTCTTGTTGTTGTTTCCTTTCTCCCCCACCCCCCTGGGCACACTCCCTTCTCAATGGAGGTTTTTCTTTCTTTCTTATTTTAAGGAGAATATAAAAAAAAAATTAAAGCCTCTCCTGGAAAGTGTCTGAGATCAGTGTTTTGATCCCTTTCTTGTACTGTGTAAAGCACCACTTCTATCTTCAGCGCTACATAAAAGTGACTAGAGAAAAAAGAGAAGAGACTGTGCTAGTCTTACTAGGTTCTTTGAGGTTTGGTCCACAATCACTATGAGAATCCACAGACCAGAGGAATTGATTAAGGACAAATGCCAATTTTACATTATAAATTCAGAAGCTAGATCAAAAGTTATTTAAAGAACACTTCCGAAATGGATTACTGCCCAAACACACCCCTCAATGGTTTTTTTTTTCCATTTGTGCGGTGGCTTCAATATTTTGTGCATTTACACCAATACCACGTGCGTGCTTAATGGTCACAAACTGGCCATCTGCGAGAATGCAGACATTTTCCCAATCATGAAGAGAGTACATATTGATTATTTCTATTTGTTCTAGGTATCTGGTGAGGTGCTAGAGGGTCAAAAATGAGGGAGACATAGTCTCTACTTTGGAATATTTCACAACCTACCCTAGCTGGAGTGGAACAAACTTCACTGTATAAATTTTGTGACATAGTCTAGTGTGTATAGATACAGATATGGATAAAGGTGGATATACACACTTGTGCACATGCACACACGCATGCACATGCACACATCAACAGAACAATGAATTCTATCTGGATGTTGCCAAAGGGATGGTTGTGGGCCTGCGGTGGCAGAACTTGTCAGCCCAATGGAGAAGGCTGGGGTGGACCACTTGCCAGAAGGCTGCACAGAGGACATAGCAGAGGCATGAGGGGCTGGAGACATTCCAATCTAAGGGGAATCCAGGTGAACCAGAAAGCAATGTTGGACTCTAACTAATCCAATTAGCAGAATGACAATGTGTTCTGCCAGCTGACAAGTTCATCAATGGCTACAGTACAAGGGATATTGTCTCAGAAACTAAGGGACACAATGCCCAAGGGCACCAATTCATCCTTGCAACAGGTGCAAGCTTGGGAAGCCTCCCCTTTACCCCATATATCTGAGCAACATCCTATTCGCAACAGGCAAAGGTAGAGAAAGCCTAAATGAGAGACTGAGTCTTCTCACCTATGAGAAACAGTGCCCTAAATAATAAGGTTAAACCAGAATGAGAATTTAGTTTTCCTCTAGTACATAATGGATGAGGGCTCATAAAGGAGACCAAATCAGTTTATGATAAAATGAAGGAGCAACATTTTTTCAGCACTTCTTATACCATAGGAGTGAAATGTGTCTCCAGTACATACTACATGGTTATCGTATGTACATGTATGTGTGTGTACATATATATGTAGCTTTTTTTTGCAATCGACTGTTAACCTCACTTTAAATATAATATTTTCATCAAAATTCTTTTCAAAATTTATTTCGGGGAAAATAGTTCTTGAGAATTTCTCTTCACTCTGAATAGGTCTGTATTCCTTAAAAATAAATAATATTCTTATGCTTTAAAACAAGTTGGCTATTAGCAGAGATAAAAATAGCAATATGTAGCATCATGGCATTTTCCTATGCACCAGGTATTAGGACCAAACCTGTATACATTTATAATCTCATCTATCATCAAAACAACCATACTCAGTAGGCTCTCTAATTTTTCTTACAAGAAGTGGAGGCTTAAGGAATTAAAGAAATTGGTTTAATGGTGAAGTGTTAAGAAGCAATAGAACCAGGATTTGAACTGAGGTCGGACTCTGCAGTCTGAATAAGTAACTATCATCTACGTCTCTTTCATAAAATGGGTGGACAAGCATGTGAAGCACGTAGACAAGATATTCTTTTCCCCATCTGATACACTGATGAGGCAGAGGAAGGTTCAGTTTTACTCCCGGGAGTGTGCTAGTTTTGTACTTGTCAGTGTATTGCTTTGTAATGATTCTAAAGTCTGGGCATCTGGGTAAATTTGATCTCCCTTGATTTCATCTCCTGCAATTAGACTGGAAAGTCTAATTAGAGAGCTGGAAGAATAGCTTACAATTCATTTCTATTGATGTCTGGTGCACATGTAGCTTCAGAAATTTCCAGAGGGAGTGGTCAATGGCCCTCAGACATCTGTCAGAGGAAAATTTGAACAAGGGTACAGTGAAAAGAATCGGGGAGCACAAGGAGTCATGTTTGCTTTGTAACTCCTATCAATCCCAGGAAGGGTGTCATTCAAGTGTATCAATATTTTCGTATTAATTAATTAATATGTAAAGACATATTACATTGCTATGTGACTCAGCATAGAACATCAACATAATGAAAATGAAGCATATTTGCTTCATTATTTCTCACTTGGTAGCTAATTTATCTGGAAAACATTAATTATCTCATTTCAAACCACTATGGCTTTCTAAAAACTGATGGTCAATCCTAGCATTAATCATATTGCTTTTCATTTTTGCTTTGTTCTACCAGCCACAGACGGGAGGTAAAATAAAGTATTTACAAAAATAAATGAAAAGTTATATGTAAGACTCTCAGGAATAACTCACTATCAAAGGAGTTATTGTTTAAAAATCATTGAGAAAATAGAAGTGCACTAATGTTCTACTTATAGCTACATTGAAAATGGCAAGATCCTCATTCCATCCAATTTGATGAATCATTTTAAAATAAATATGTCTATAAACCTATAGTTACTTATATACATAGGAATCGAAGTTAGGAACATGATTAGGAAAATTTCATGTTTAATAGTAACAAAGTTATGAATAGGAATAAACTTAATAAGAAATGTGCAAGATCTACATTAAGAAAATTAGAACAATTTACAGAGAGAAAAATTTTTTAAAGACTTGGAAAAATAGGGGTACCCGGCTGGCTCAGTCGGTAGAGCATGTGACCCTTGATCTCGAGGTTATGAGTTTGAGCCCCACACTGGGAATAGAGTTTACTTTAAAAAAAAAAAAAGACTTGAAGAAATAGAGAAAGCATATGTTACAGATGGAAAATTAATATGGTAAAACTGCCGATTGTTCCTAAATTAATCAAAATATTTCAATGCAATCTCAACAAAAAATCCCAGTGGCATTTTAAAACACTTGCAAAAATATTCTGGATGAATTAAATGTGCAAGTATAGCAAAAAAATTTGCTAGGCAGACTTCAAAATATAAATCAAGGCTATAATAATTAAAAGAACAATTCTGATATGCTGTTGAAGTAAGAACAGAGATGTCAAGCATAAGAGAAAATCTAGAAACAGGCCAAGCATATGTAAGAACTTATTACACACTACAGGTAGTATCTCACATCAATGGCGAAAAGATTTATCACTCAAATACTGGGTTGAAAAACACGTGTCACTCATTTTGAAGAAATACAAAGGATAGTCTGGTCACAAAAAATTCAGATATATGAAAGTTAATTTTAAAAGCACTGGAAGAAAATACTGAAAACGAACTTTCTGAACAGATATTCAGAGGTAGAATTTACCTAAAAATATAGATTTTAATTAATTTTTAAAGTAAACTTAAGGCAAAAGGCAAATCAAGAAATGTTTGTAATGGGTTGCTGATATCATTGACATATAAAATATTCATACAAATAAGTAAGAAAAGAATAAGCATGCAAACATAAAAGTGGGCAAAAAGATAGTAAAAGGCTATTTACAAATTAAATACAAATAAACATTAATGTAAATTAATCACTGGGGCATGTGGGTGGCTCAGTCGGTTGAGCGCACCACTCTTGGTCTCAGCTCAGGTCATGATCTCAGGGTCCTGGGATCAAGTCCAGCATCAGGCTCCATGATGAGCGGGGAGTCTGCTTGTGGATTCTTTCTCTCCCTCTCCCTCTGCCCCTCCCTCAGCTCATGTGCACACACACTCTCTTTCGCTAAAATAAATAAATAAATCTTTAAAAAATATATATAGGGGCGCCTGGGTGGCACAGCGGTTGAGCGTCTGCCTTCGGCTCAGGGCGTGATCTCGGTGTTATGGGATCGAGCCCCACATCAGGCTCCTCCGCTATGAGCCTGCTTCTTCCTCTCCCACTCTCCCTGCTTGTGTTCCCTCTCTCGCTGGCTGTCTCTATCTCTGTCAAGTAAATAAATAAAATTAAAAAATAAATAAAAAATAAAAAATATATATAAATTAATCACTATAATGTATAAAAATTAAAACTTTTATCAGAAGGAAATGAAATCACTACCTTAAAAAGATACTTGCACCCACATGTTCACTGCAGCATTATTTACAATAGCGAAGACATGGGTGCAACCTAAGTGTCCACTGACAGACGAATAGATAATGAAAATGTGATTGATAGATGCGTAATTCAGTTATAAAGGGAAGGAACTCCTGCCATTTGCTACAACGTGGATGAACCCTTAAAGGATTATGTTAAGTGAAATAAGTCAGACAGAGAAAGTCAAATACCATATGATCTTACTCATATGTGGAATCTAAAAAAAAATATGAACTCATAGATAAAAGAGAACAGATTGTTGGTTGCCAGAGAAGGAGAGTTGGGGTGGGTAGATGAAATGGATGAAGGTGATTCTTAAAAAAGACACATATAAAATGGGAAAGACCACATGGGCTTTAAGAACACAAAAAGAAGAAAAAAGGAACATTCACCTTGAATAACAAAAAGTTGGGTTTAAAACAGAGGCTAATTTTTTTAAATCTTGGATAAATATTCCAAGAATTCTAATTACGGACTTCTTTAAAGTATTATTATTCCAAGGGCATTTTTAATTCCAAACTTTGACCCGTTTTTAAGCAAATTTTGTTTTGACATTCTTCACATCTCATATATTCTCACGGTAAAATTGCTCCTGATTATCTGTAATTGTACCGTAGAAGTGTGTATATTGCGATTTTGTTTGTATCAACATTTTCTACTAAAGATACTATCCTTGTGACTTAAGAGTGAAATGAGACATAGATTAGGGGTTAAACTGGCTTTATCTTTTAATTCACTGAAACTCCTTTAACATGAAGTTCTCCTGTGGTGGTAGTGATGGTACTGGGGGTGGGGGTATTCATTGTTGCCATACGGCTTCCTTTAATTCTTTCTGACCTGTGAACATTTCTGGAAGCTTATAAGGTTTTTTGAATGTGTACTAAATGGTTTTGTGCAGTGAGTTGGCCAAGAAAACACTCAATGACAATTTAAAGAAAAGAGGACTCAGTATATCATCAAGTATATTTAAAGGTCCCAAATGGTGCAGAGCCCTCTAGAGTCTATGCTATAGTTTGTTAGGATATAGGTGCCCAGTCTTGGGTGCTAGAGAGACAAGAGGGATGCATCTTCTTTTCTTAATTTTCCTCACTGAGCTTGTTGTTATGTAGGAATCACCTACATTCTGAACCTGGGTTGCTGTTGTCCCAAGAAGTCAATTATTTGACATGCTAATGGAAGCAGGAATTATGCAAGACTTTCAGGGCAATTGGGTCTTATCTCACGTTCATCAATTGTGGCTGCCTTCTCCTTGTCTACTTGATAAGACTCATGTCTTGATCTTGAACTCTCAAGAATGTGCACTTAGGCTTCACCTGATCCATTACTCCAATCCAATATCTGGCTTCTTGGATGAACAAATTAATTAGTTAATTCATTAATTTATTAAGCATTCATGATCCTGTTAAAACTGAAAGTCCATATAACTCTTTTGCTCAAAACCCTCTCATGGCTTCTAATCTTATTTAAAGACCAAGCAAAGCTTATTATTGAGCTTTCCAGGGCCACACATGATCTCTTCCCCACCCTGTTCTTTCTTTCAGACCTCATTTCCTATTATTCTTCCCCCTGTGTACTCTACTCCAGACCTAAAAACCCTCCCTACTGTCTCTTAATCACAAAGCACATATTCCTACTTCCAGAGTTTTAACTTCATCCTCCTTCTTGGACTTTTCTTCTTCCAAATACCTGCAGACTCCTTCTCTCATTTCCTTCAGTGGTTAATCAAATGTTATCTTCCCTATGAGGCTTTCCCTCACCCTGTCTAAAATGTCAGCTCTGCCCCAAACACTCAAGTCTCCTTTTCTAGCCTAAGTTTTAAGACCTCAGTACTCCTCTGTATAGAATCTACAGTATATTGTCTCCATCACTAAATTGGAAGCTCCCTAAAGGAAATAATTTTGGTCATTTATTCACTATCCTATCCGCAACAAGTAAAATAATACCTGTCACATAGCAGGCAGTCGATAAACAGATTCAGGGTGAATGAATGAATTCATAGAGCGCAACATACAAAAATGAACACGACATGAAACCTGATTTTGGTGGGATCATAATCTAGTGCATTTGAAGAAGAGGTTTTAAAAAAAGGTATATCCATACGCCAAGTTCTAAAGTAGAGGTATTTGCAGTTAAATGGAAAGAGAAGACTCACCTAAGTCTGCCTAGAGAGAAAGGGAGAGGCTTCATGGAGGAGGTGACACAGAGGCTGACCCCAGGCCTTGTGTTCTGTTTTCTTCCCCTGTTGGTGTTCACTGGTCCTCATATCTAGCCCTCTCTTAGTGAGGGTCAATTTCAGGGATGTCTCCCCTGGCCCTAGCCTCAGAAGGGCTGTAAGAAATAGGCGTGGCAAATTGGTAAGAATACTGACTTTGAAATCATCTGGGTTTGGTCTGGAAGCTCAAGTTCACAGAAGAAGCTTAGACAAACCCTAGACCCTGCCAGTTCTCTCTTTTCTTCACTGACCATCACATTTTTGCTTTCTTTCCCCAAAATACATTAGGTAAAATAAAAATTCTATTTGTGCTACCAACTTACAAAAACACAGACTTACTTCTGAGTAGCTGTGTCTTGTTAGCTGTTTTTCTGTTTACAAGCTGTTGAAAGTGTCCTTAAGCTGTCTGGGAAAATATCCTTATTTCACACAGTGTTTACTTCAAGAAAAGGTTAAGCCAACTTTGCCTTAAGGAGACAGAAAACAGAATAAAGTGAGATAAGATTCTAGGTGCTTTTTAAGTTGATTCTGCTAGGTCTATAAAATGGTCTAATTGTATCCGCCTTCTTTGCCTGAGCTGCCCTCACTGTCTTCACAGGGGGAGAGCTGCACAAAGGATCCTGGGAGGTGCACAGGTCACACACCTCTCCTGGGGCCACAGATCTTTTCTCTGTTCATCTTCCAGAGAGAGAGGCAGAACTGGTCTGAGCATAGTAAGGGAACAACTCTTAACATTTTATGTTTCCCCTTCCCTTCCCTCACCAACTTCTTCTGAGAGTTTAAAGGCTATGCTCCAAAACTCAAGAAGGAATTTGGAAATGTCTGCAAGAGTCTTCACTGCAGGCTTGTAAATTCTAGGTTTATTCAAACAATTTGGGTTAAAGAAGAGACACAACTTTTTAATAGGGTCTATGGAATCCTTTCTTTAGAACTTTGAGCTCTATTACTGACTAGTTATGAGACTCTGGGTAAGGACAGGAGAAAAGATGGCTACCTTGCTGGTTGGGAGGATTAGTGAGTAGGGCTGCCTATTTCCATTCCTAGGAAAGTAAATCATAATTATGGAAGGTGGAACTTCATTTTTCACCCCAGTAATGTACCTTTTATCAAAGGTTTCTTCTAAGATGCTAGTGGATCTATGATGAAATGTTGGGGGGTAGGAAAACTGTGTTCTCTTATGGCAGTCCTTTTCCAGGTGGGCCTCTGTGATGTGTGCACTCATTCAAGTTTCATGGAAACCCGTGCCATTCTAACAGAGATAATCATAACCAAAAGATCTTACCAAGTATCTGGTTGAAGACAATGGTCAACAAAACTGATTTATTGGAAAAGTCACTTCTCTCTGACGTGTTTTCCTTTTCCTTTTCAGAGACAGTAGAAGGCAAGAGATCTCACTTCTAGCAAATGCAGTTATTACTTCCAAAGATTTACCAATTTAAAACTATATTGCAAATTATCTTTTAAAGACTATCACAGATATGATTTTCTGGAAGGCATGTTCCAAATCTATCCACATTTCATTCATTTGGGGATTTAACTCCTGTACTGGATGCTGTTAATGGCTCTCAGCTGTCCCCGGTTCAAGAATCCCCTACATCCAAAGGACTGACTGATGGAACTGGGGCAAAGTGTACAAAGGGCCAGCCACCCTTGCCTCAAGGCGGGATTAACTCTGTGGTGCAATTCATTCTGCAGAGGTCCCCCTAGGATCAGACTGAAGTACATCTCCAACTGAGACCACATCCTTGCTTGGCTTTTCTGTCCTACCCTATCTTGCATCCATAACTTCTTTGCTCCTGAGATGCTCCCTCAATAACAACATGTACCCAAATCCGTGTCAGACGCTCTGCTTCTGGCAAAGCCCACCCAACACAACGTCACCCAGTACACTAGTCTGTGCCTTGCATTCATGTAAGGAGATGAGGAAGAATCCGAAGAAAAGAATGCAGACTTGGTGAACATAAAAAATGGTATGCAAGAAAATTGGAGAGTAAAATAACAAGACCGATGTTTCTCAAAAGTTCTGGTACTTGCTAAAGATACAAATCCCTATGTCTCATTCAGCCTCATTGAATCAGAATCTCCAAAGGGGGGGCCTGAGAAGCTGGAGGTTTAAAAGTACTCTAGGTCATTCTTATCACCAATAAATGTGGAAAACACTGAACTGTAACAGACTAGAGCAGGGGTCAGCAACCTCTTCCCATAAAGGGCTAGACAGTAAATATTTTAGGCTTTGTGGACCATCTGGTCTCTTTTGCACTGCCCGACTCTGCCACTGTGGTGCAAAAATAGCCATAGACAGCCATAAAAAACGAACATAGCTGTGTTCCAACGAATCCGTATTTGCAAAAATGAGTGGTAGGCCAGACGTGGCTCAAGGGTTACTGTGCCGACCCTTGGACTAGCACATAGGGGGCATAAAAGTAGTTTGTTGCTCTCCAATAACCTGGCTGCTGAAGTCTGGTGCTACTCTTTCTTTGGAAAACTGTTTACATAATGTTCATCCGGCAATAGACCATCCGTGAAGTGGAGAAACATTTCCATTTTTCTAACCTCATTCTCAATCCTTGAATGTCTCTGGCCTTGCCATGAGGTAATTTAAACACACATTTCAGAGCGGAGATAGTTTCTAGAGGCCAGGTCTGCTATTCTTTCATGTTGATTCATAATATTGCCAGAGGCCATTCCATCAGGACAGGTTTCAGCTAATGCAAGGAGAGATGCAGACCTATTTCATTCCTTTGTGTGTGTGTGTGCGCGCGTGCACACGCCTGGGCTGCATCTCTGGCACTAAATATGGAAAACGAAACTTGCGAATTTCTGTAACATTTACTCAGGATAGGTATGAGGTTACTTGAGTCTTCTTTCTGTTGTCTTAACATTGTGTAATTAACTTTATGAAGACTTATTAATAGGCTGCCCTTTATTCATGAAGACTTTATATTCCTCTTTACAGATCATACGCTGTTATTATCTCAATGGAAAATTCCAGTGTTTGGCATAGATGTACTTACTGCAGAATAAACAGTTTTACATTCAAATCAGTTCTCTTTAATTAGGTTTTTGAATTTTATCACCACACATTAGAACACACTGGGTAGAATTTTGTTCAATCCAGGTAAGTCACATTTATCTTTAGGTGACCCTGAGAACAGCATAAAACAAATGTTCAGCTCCGCAGCCAGACTATTTACCGTGAGGCTGTGACTTTGGCTACTTGGAATACATTTAATTCACATAAAAAATAATAGCGACAGCTTTCTCATTAAATTGACTTTAGCCTCTGAACTCTGGTCCCACATATGTTTATTCTAAAGATTGCTGCTTGTCGGCAGATTTGTTACCTGTTGCACTGCTCCTCAGAGTCATTTCAACAAGGTCTGGAACTCTTTCAGGTCTCTCTACAGGATATATTATCAGGAAATCTCAGATTTACCTTATATTTGGCACTTGTGATATTTGAGAAATTTGGTGCTTATGAATACACTCAATTAAAATTCCCATTGGGCAGAATAGGATGGATGGTTGTCTAGTAGAAGCCAGTATATATTACTGAGATGATCACAAGCACATGTCTCCAGGAACCAAGGTGTGTGTGTGTGTGTGTGTGTGTGTGTGTGTGTGTGTGTGTGTACTCTTCATGCTGGATCCTCAAACTTTGTCTCATGAGGTCCAACCTACTTTCTATGGTCCTGGGTTGAAATGGCTGAGAACTGTCTTTCCTTGAATCCATCTATCCCCTGTACTGGAGGCTGTGGCTCCACCACCCTGGTCTCTACTGTAGGACTGAGGCATCTACTTCCCCAGCAGCTGAGAGAACTGGCTAATGATACCATACATCCGAGTCTCTCTTTGAGCATTCCTCAGCTAAGGAGAGTTGCTTCTCCCAAAGTTACGTCCCCTTGGTGGGCAGTCTGCATCTGGCAAATTCTGGACATCTCCAGAGCTCCCCATGGATTAGCCTGACACCTCACCCAACCTCTCCATGTGGACAATTACAATTCCCTCACTTCCTCATCGGTGTGTCCAAGAATATGCCCCAATAAACCTTCTACCTAAAAATCTCTATCCACCCTGAGAAGCGGAGGCGATGAGACAAATAGCCTCCAAAGAGCTCCTATTTAGACTGGATCAGTTACCCTCAAAGTTTGTTATCTAGACCAACAGCATCAGCATCATTGGGAACTTGTTCGAAATACAAATTCTCGGGGCCCATCACAGACCTACTCAATCAGAAACTCTAGGAGCTGAGCTCAGCCATCTGTGTTAACAAGTCTTCTATGTGATTCAGTACCAAGGCACATTTGAGAAACACTGGCCTAAGGCAATTCTCCAGAGAAGGGTGGTGGTGGTGGTGATAGCTATGAGTCATAACTCAATACCCCCAGCAGACAGAGAATGGGTGCGCTTGCAGGTTAAGAGCATCTAGGTGGGTACCAACGGCATCCACTACCATTCACGATCAAGGAATTTTCTAACATAACAGCCAAAAACAAAAAAAAAATACATTCACATAAATCCTTTAGCTCACAAAGCAGGATGGCTCAACAAGTATGTGAATCAAATTGTGGTACTTGAAATGATCCAATACCTGTTTGGGTAGACAGGTAGTCAATGTCTGGGGAGACAGTGAGCCTGGAGATTATGGAAACACTTCCTAGAATTTTTTAAGGGAACAGAGGGCAAGACTGAGAATCAAGGCAGAGCTCTAGACCATTAATGAGTAAAGAGGAACTGATCTGGTCACAAGTGGCATGGCAAGAATCTAACTATCAGACAGAAGTACATTGTAAGAAGAGGACGAGCAGAGGGGGAGATGAACCCTGAGAGACTACGGACTCCGGGGAAACAAACTGAAGGTTTTAGAGGGGTGGGGGTGGGGGGATGGGCTAGCCCGGTGAAGGGTATTAAGGAGGGTACGTATTGCATGGCACTGGGTGTCATACGCAAACAAGGACTCATGGAGCACTACATCAAAAACTAATGATGTACTGTATGGTGACTAACATATCATAATAAAAAAATTAAATAAAAAAGAAGAGGACAAGCAACAAGGTTGATTCAATGGCAAACTCTTCCATTTCCAGAGGTGGTGCTTCTATTTCCCTTGACCTAAAACAGAAATAATCCTTGAATAAGAAGCACCTTAACCTAAAATGGGTCTCTAACGAGTTTCAGCAATTAAGATTACAGAAAAACAAAATCAGAAAGCCCAGCAGATCATTACTGTATTCTTCCAAACCAATATATTAAAATATCTAAAATGTGCTAGAGCTGAGAGTCACAGCACACTCTGAGAAACGTGCCTACATAAATGGATTATTCTATCTTTGTTATGGGATTTACAAACTACTTTGCTGTAATTTAGGTCCAAAGTGATAAGCTGTTACAATATAATCATTTGCTGTGTGGTTCCTATGAAAATGAGACTGAATTGGCTGTGATTTCTAACTCCCCAAACTTTCATGATCTCTTATAACTTGCCAAGCCTGCTGAATAGAAGAGGAAGACAGGAGGTGAAGGAGCAACTTGTTAAAAGTGTGCAGCCCTGTCATTCTATTAGACAACAAAAGAAAAGAAAATATACACCTATGAAAATGAAAATGGTGGGAGAATACGTTCAGTAACTGAGATGCCGATTCTGTCCTTAATGGAGCCCCTATCCCATATTAAGTCAAAAAATAGGCCTGTTCTCTAGCTGATTAATCAGCAGTGGCAGACATATAGCTGTTGCTATCTGGCACTCTACTGTCTCAGCATATATTTATTAACTGGCCTGTAATTACTTTTTTGGAACATTACCCAATACTCTTTTAGAGGAAGAAAGATTCATTATCTGTGAAACAAAATATATAGGCCTTGTTGCTGGCAGACAACTACACCCAACTCTAACATTTGAAATGGTAGATGTAAAGTTAAAAGAAAAAAACTATCAATAATTTTTTTCAAAGCAAGAATTTCAACACTGGCTATTTTAAGTGCTCTCTGGGTTACACATTACATAAGTTAGCCAATAAATCACACTGCCACCATAAGCCATGGGATCTCTGCATCTTTTATTTCTACTGATGCGCAGTGACCGTGAATTGCTTTTCCAAATCATATTTTAAGTCTACTTCACACCAGCAATCTACAAGAGCAGTTCTCAAATTGAGCATGAGTTATAATCACCTGCAGGGCTTGTTAAACCACAGCTTGCTGGATCCCACCCCTAGAGTTTTTGACTTAGTAGGTCTGGAATGGGATACGGGAATGTGCATTTTGAAAAAGTTCCCAGGTGATGGGGCACCTGGGTGGCTCAGTTGGTTAAGTGTCCAACTCTTGATTTTGGCTCAGGCATGATCTCAGGGTCGTGGGATCCAGCCCGGTGTCAGGCTCCCTGCTTGAGATTCTCTCTCTCTCTCTCTCTCTCTCTCCCCCTGTCCCTCCCCCTGCTCGTGCTCTCTCTCTCTCTTTCAAAATAAATAAAATAAATCTTAAAAAAAGTTCCTAGGTGATGCTTATGCTGCTGCACCAGGTGCTACACTTGCTCTGTCTTTCCCATTGTTTACTTTTCTTCAAACACCACTTCATCAGATCACTTTTCTTATTCTTCCTAAGAAAATCCTCTGCTCTAGGCAAATGCAACCACTGAATCCATCCTTAAACTTAATCAAAGTACTATCTTCATGTCAGTATTTCCAGGTTACTCACGCTACTTGGTGCAGAACTGGAAATTTAATATACAGTCAACACTATGTAATATATATAATACCATAATAAGTATCACAAGTTTATTATAAAATTTATACATGGTAAATGGCTATTAGAAACATTTTCTTTATGGATTAAAATGTAGAATCAAATACCATTAACAATCAGTGATTTCTAAAAAAATTTCTACACCTAGCACATAGTAGATACTTAATACATATTTGTTAAATAAATGCCTGATGGAGTAATCTAGTTCAGGCTTCCGCTCAAATCAGGAAGTTTGCCAACTAATTACAAGGGAGGCTTTATCATGTTTAGATAGTTTATTGGATCAAAAAAAAAATAACTTTGGTTGAATTGAAACTTCCCTTTAAAAGTGTGATGGTGCTGATTTACAGAGTAAGTTAAACTTAATCTGGTTCCATGTAATAGGCATTAAAATACTTGAACTCAGTTGTCCATGCCTTCCCCTTTCAGCGTAATATCCTCTAGACCTCCAATCCATTCAGATCTTTTTCATCAATCTAATTACCTACATCAGAATACAGTTTGATTTTTCAATATTCCTCTTGAAAACTGGTTCTCATAAGGGTGCCTGGGTGGCTCAGTTGGTTAAGCATCTGCCTTCAGCTCAGGGGTCTTGGGATCAAGTCCCACATTGGGCTCCCTGCTCAAGCAGGGAGTCTGCTTCTCCCTCTCCCTCTGCCTGCCACTCCCCCTGCTTGTGTGCATGCTCTCTCTCTCTTTCTCTCTCAAATAAATGAATAAAATCTTTAAAAAAATTGGTTCTCATATTTTAACATAGCATGCCAGTGCAGAATCTACAAATACTCTCTCCTTGATTGGAAATGTCTTCTATCCATACGGACTAAATATCTATGAAATGTTTAAGTTGACAAAGCTCACTTATATATGGTCTCTCTCCATCAACTAGCTCTTAAAAACATTAATACATTTCATTCTGCATTTATATAAGAGTTATTGAAGCTGAGCGCACCATTTCATATTTAGACCTGATAAATGCCTCTTTTATTAGATTTAACTCCTTATTTTAATGTATTAAAATATTTTTGTATCTTGATACTATTCTCTAGCGTATAAGGTTTCTTGGCCTATATAAAACGTATTTATTATTAATGAAATCCTAAAATTTGTATGGAACCACTAAAGACCCAAAATAGCCAAGGGTATCTTGAAAAAAAATAGAGAACAAAAGTGGAGGTATCACAATCCCAGATTTCAAGATATGTTACAAAGCTGTACTAATCAAAACAGTATGATACCGGCATAAACACCAGCATCTATATCAATAGAACAGAATACACTGCCCAGAAATAAACCCATGAATATATGGTCAATTAATCTTTGACAAAGCAGGAAAGAATATCCAATGGGAAAAGGACAGTCTCTTCAACAAATGGTGTTGGTAAAACTGGACAGCAACACGTAAGAGAATGAAACTGGACCACTTTCCTATACCATACACAAAAATCAACTCAAAATAGATTAGGATCTGAATGAGAGACCTGAAAGCATTAAGAATCCTAGAAGAGAGCACAGGCAGTAATCTCTTTGACGTTGGTCGTGGCAACATTTTTCTAGATATGTCTCCTGAGGCAAGGGAAATAAAAGCAAAAATACACCATTGGGACTACATCAAAATAAAAAGCTTCTGCATAGTGACAGAAACAATCAACAAACCTAAACAGCAAACTACAGAATGGGAGAAGATATTTGCAAATGATATATCCAATAAAGGGTTACTATCCAAAATGTATAGTGACCAACATTTTCCACCTCAGTTCAAGAACTGAGTATATTTCACAATGTTAATATTTACCAAAACTAATTTCTAAAAATAAGTTTGAGTCACCATGTAGTGTTAAGTCTTGCAAATTAGGAGGGAGACATGATGTTTTATGATTTAAAAAAGTATAAAATTAATACAAATGAAGTCAAAGCTTAATGTCAGGATTTCATTATATTTGAATCTTTATACATTTATTTTATTTTTGCAAGATTGATAAAATAAGAAGAAATGTAGCTTATTTCAAGTAACTTGAATATTTGAGTTTAATAAATTAGAATTAGGTATTTTATGCCTTAGGCTTTCAATAAGCATGCATTCAGTAACTCTGATGTTAAAACACATGAATAAATGAACCACTGATGTTTTGACAATATTGCTAGATGACGGAAACACTGAGTTATATTAGACATGGTCCTTGCTCTCATGAAGCTGGAATTTGGGAAAAAGAAAGAGAAATGTAGATAAATCCATACAAGCCCCATGTCAGGCTCTAAACTCAGTGGGGAGTCTGCTTGAGGATTTTCTCCCTCTGCCCCTCTTCCCATGCATGTGTGGGTGTGTGCTCTGTCTCTCTCAAAAAAATAAATAAATCTTAAAAAATATTAATTTAAAAAAAAACACCTGAACATATACAACTCAACCCCCCCAAAACCAAATAAACCAATTTAAAAATTGGTCTGGCCAGAAGACATGAACACATATTTCTCCAAAGAAGACATCCAGATGGCCAAAAGACACATGAAAAGATGCTTGACATCACTCATCATCAGGGAAATGCAAATTAAAACTACAACGAGATATCACCTCACACCTGTCAGAATGCCTAAAATAAAAAACACAAGAAACAGCAAATGTTGGCGAGGATACGGAGAAAGAGGAATGCTTGTGCACTGTTGGTGGGAATGCAAACTGTGGAAAACAGTATAGAGGTTCCTCAAAAAGTTAAAAATAGAATTACCAGAGGATCCAATAATTCCACTAGTGGGTATTTACTCAAAGAATATGAAAACACTAATTTGAAAAGATACATGCACCCCTATGTTTTTTGCAGCATTATTTACAAGAGCCAAATTATGGAAGCAACCTGAGTGTCCATTCATAGATGAATGGATAAACAATATGTGTTTTGTATACTTTATGCATATATAAATATATTATAATTATTATAATTATATATATAATTATATATTATTATATATATAGTGAAATATCACACAGCCATAAAAACTGAAATCTTGCTGTTTGCCACAATGTGGATTGATCTAGAGGGCATTATGCTAAGTGAAGTAACTCAGTCAGAGAAAGACAAATACCATATGATTTCACACACATATGGAATTTAAGAAAATACAAATGAACAAAGAAAAAAAGATACAAACAAAAAACTGACTCTAAACTACAGAGAACAAACTGATGGTTACCAGAGAGGTGGGTGAGGGGATGGGTGAAATAGGTGAAGGGGATCAAGAGTACACTTATCATCATGAGCACTGAGAAATGTATAGAATTGTTGAATCATTACACTGTATACCTGAAACTAATATAACACTGTATGTTAATTATACTAGAATTAAAAAATATGAAATATTAATATGCTAACTTTATATGACTTCATTCCTTGGAATCTTGTATTTTCTTTATAAATTCTGTATTGAGAATTGTGTATATTTCTAAAATATACATACTTTTAAGTCATTCATTCATTCAAGTTAGTATTTTCTGATATCTTAGTTTTTGGATAATATATTGATAAAAATAGAAAGAATAAATGATCACATAGTTGATTTGGCAAGTCTAGGAATTACATGCCACTGAAATGATTAATTAAAAGGAGACAAAATAAACTTTATATTCTATTTTACTTACTAACCCCCCCCCCAAAAAAACTTAAAAGAAAATTTGGTATCATTTTTCTCCTGAAAGAAGCAATAATGAAGAGTGCTTAAAAATTCCATGTTTACTAGAAATTCTAGACTGAGATCCTCCAAAATATTGATCAGTACCAGGTCCCCAAAACTTATTGCATTTTATGTTTTTTCCTAAAAACAAAAATAATTATCTCAAAACTGATTCAGTGCTAGCAACATATGTGATATAATAAATACTTGATGAAATGAACTTTTATATGCCTCATTAATCAAAGACTGCGTAGAATTAATAAAAAGTCACAGTTCACTGAATATCGCAGAAATCAGTAAACAGAACGATGACTTTATTTAGTGTTGAAGAATAGCAACTACTTTAAATAATTATAAGATCCAAACTTTTACCCTTGGAGGAAAAGAGAATAATTAAATAGAATCTCAGAAAATCATGGCATATCACTAAGCATGTAATATACCCATACTTTTGGTTAAAAATAATAAAACCCCAAACCTTATGATTTATGTATTTGTTTCATAAGCATCATTTCATTTTATCTTCTTTACAAATAAGGAAAGCTTGGACCTGATGAACTGAACAAAAAAGTTCTAAAATGTTTCCAAGCAAACAATCTTATTAAAAGATACACCTAAGGCTTAAATTTATATGTATGTATGTATGTATGTATAAATAAATAAATACACACACACACACACACAAATGGTAATGGATGGGAAGACTCAAAATTGTGAAGATGGGGATTCTCCAAATTATTCTTTTTTGGGGGGGTGGAGCAGAGGGAGAGAGAGAGGGTGGGGAGGAGGGAGGGAGAGAATCTTAAGTAGGTTCCACACCCAGTGCCAAGCCTGACACAGGGCTTGATCTCACAACTCTGAGATCATGACCTGAGCCGAAATCAAGAGTCAGAGGCTTAACCAACTGAGCCACCAAGGAAACCCATTTTCTAAATTATTCTATAAAATGGATTCAAATTAAAATTTTTTGACAGGAATTATTCAAGAATTTGATAAACTGGTCTTAAAACTCACATTTAATGCAAAGGTCAAGATATTAAGAAGACAAAGAGCAACTCTTTTCGTATCTATCAGATACCAAGACCTGCTATAAACTTTTTACATGAAACTGTGGTAGTTAAGGTAGTAAGGTATGCACACGACAACAGACAAATAGACCAATAATATAAAATAGATAAACAAGGATTGGATCCACAATTATATGGAAACTTATTAAGGGATAAAGGTGTCACAAAAAATAAGTAAAGAACACAAAAACTACTCAATAAAAGGCTCTGGGATGATTATCTAAATAAAAAATATGAAAGTATATTTCTACCTTCAAACTAAATATAAAAATAAATCTAACACTGAAAAGGCTCAGAGTGAAAGTTTTTTAAGTTTTAAAATGGATGTGAATATATTTATGATTCTGAGAAATGCAAGTATTTCTTAAAGAAAACACATAAACAAAAAATATAAATTTGGTTACATTAACATTAATGGTAGCAAAAGCCATCAGAATCTAAGTGAAAAACAAATCCAAGAGGGGAATAATAATATATGCAACTCATATAACCAACAAAGGCTTGTCCAGGATATTAAAGCACAGGTGCTCATTATTATTACTCGCTAATCTTGTCATTCCTTACTCTTGCATCTTCTAAGATTGGTGCTTCTAATATTGATTTACAAACTCATAGTGTATTTATTAAAATGGTATCATTTAATATTCGAAGGGTGGAATACTTTGCTCATTGAGTTGTAATAACATTAAAGTGCAATTATAGTTATAAGAAGAGTTGGAGCAAAGCATTATTTTTAGACAATGCAATATATACTACAATAGAATTTAATATTTTTGAACAAAATTTCTGACCATCTAGGGGCGCCTGGGTGGCACAGCGGTTGAGCGTCTGCCTTTGGCTCAGGGCGTGATCCTGGCGTTGTGGGATCGAGCCCCACATCAGGCTCCTCCACTATGAGCCTGCTTCTTCCTCTCCCACTCCCCCTGCTTGTGTTCCCTCTCTCGCTGGCTGTCTCTATCTCTGTCCAATAAATAAATAAAATCTTAAAAAAAAAAAAATTTCTGACATCTAATATCTCTTACAATACTTTGAGGAAAAGTAAGCCTGACTTAGTTCAACCTGGTTGAAATTTCTATACTTCTAAAGTAGGTTTTCTATTTATATCTTTAATATCTTAGTAGATTTTTCAATGGACAATATCAATATCTTATCCTTCAAGCACCAATTAATATATAATACATTTTATTAAAATGTAAGAAGACGGGCGCGTGGGTGGCTGAGTTGGTTAGGCGACAGACACTTGATTTCAGAACAGGTCATGATCTCAGGGTTGTGAGAAGGAACCCCCCATTGGGCTCTGCCCTGGGTGTGGAGCCTGCTTAAGATTGCTTTTCTCCCTCTCCCTCTGCCCCTCAATCCCACCCTTGCTGCCCAACGCCTGCGCATGCACAGGCACATGCACACGTGCATGTGTGTGTGCACTTTCTCACTCAAAAAAAACTAAGAAGAAACTTTTAAGATAACTACAATTAAAATAAAAAAGACAAAACTTGGTATCACAAAAACTAGCAAGATTTTTTTAAAAGTCTGATATTTAGAATTATTTCTGGAGATTTTTTTTATGACAAAAATATTCACGACTTCTTCAAATTTAGGCTTCCACTTTCAAATTTGAAATATCCCAGAGGAAAGTATAGTAAATTTTGTTTCATGTTTTTGAAGCGAAAAATCCTTTATCCATAAGCAAATATATGACTTACATATTTCATACCTCACTTAAAATCAAGCTGAAGTAAGTAAAAACTTAGCATTGAAATATATCTTTCATGTGCAAGACTCTGGGCTAAACATCATCAATGAAAACATATTTTTCACTAGGTCTTATCTAAATCAATACCCCATTTTGGGATCTAACTTCCAAAAGTGGAGGAAACAATAGTAATTAAAATGTTTAATGCAGGGGCGCCTGGGTGGCTCAGTCAATTAAATATCTTCCTTTAGCTCAGGTCATGATCTCAGGGTCCTGGGATTAAGCCCCACATTGGGTTCTCTGCTCAGCAGGGAGTCTGCTTCTCCCTCTCACTCTCCCTCTCTGTTCTCCCTCTTTCTCTCTCTCAAATAAATAAAATCTTTAAAAATATGTCCAATGCAGTGTACATATGTAAAATCCAGGAGAAATTTCACAAATTGCACTTATAATTTATACACTATTTTTTCAACACATTCTAATAATCTGGAAACCATGTCATGCCTTATTGACCTCTTCTGTATTCATTTAAAATAGGAAGACGTTAAGGTTTTTTCCCCTTCTTTCTTCTATTTATGTTGGAAATTAATTCATTACATATGGTCATTTTTAATTCATGTGGTAGCCCCCACACTGAATCATCTAAGTATTTAGTTTATCAATGCTGTATTACACCATGAATCTTGCTATTTATTCATGTGCTCTATAAATATATTTTATGACTGCTTTCTCTTTTGTTGTAACAAACTACCAGAACAGTGTAAGCATTTCAAACATAGAGTAACTTCTGAATTCTTATCTTTTAAGGACTATGTCTAGTAGGATAATTTATCCTTCTACTGACTGAAAAGTCAGAAGTTCCCATGATTCCATGCTCTTAGGAAATGGATGGTCATACAGTCACTTTCAGTTACAAGTATGGCCTCAGTGTGCAGTCTGAGATCACAGTCATCAATCACTCAATCTTCGGTCAAAGCTAAGAGCTCTCCTCCCATCCTTCTGGACATGCCTTATAGTGGGTGACCTATGTGACCTGCTTACCTGCCTTTCTGATCATATCCATACCCAGAAACAAAGAGGCAGGGAGGAATAAAGAAACATTAGGGACAGAACTATTCTTATTTGGCAGGTGACTGGCAAATGCATAAAAATGAATTTTTGACTTCAGGGTATGTCTCTGCATTTATCATTGGTCCCCAGCTTGCACTAAGCTTTTGAGATGCTGAGAGGTCTTCTCTTTGGTTGATCACCATTCCCTTAAACAAGCATCTCTTCCATTGGTCTCTGTTCCCTCATACCAACTCATCTCTTCCTGGGCAGGGCTTAAAACCTCTTTGAATATGCTTTCTCTTTCATGTGGACCAAATCTGCTTCATGGAAAATACTCACGCCTTCTTACCCACCCCACCCTCCTGCCCCACAGAGGTATCATTTTCTACTTCTTTGTTCTCTCTCCACTACTCTCCCTCTTTCTCTACCCCCCCACACCAGCATACATGCTTTAACTTTCACAGGTATGAATGAGGCCTAAGTACACTGCTTCTCTCAACTTTAGGAAACTCACATTAACCTCTTTGAGTAGTCTCACTAAAGCTTCCACTTTTTAGAATTATGGTGAAGAAGGCAGCACACTCACTCCACCAGAGGGAGATGAGACACCCCAGCAGCTCTCTAAAGAAATCTTGACCCTACCAAAAAAAGAAATCCTGACCCCACCAAAAAAAAAATCTTGCCAAGATATGGAAGAAACCCAAGTGTCCATCCCCACGGATAAAGAAGATGTGATATCTATCTATCATCTATCTATCTATCTATCTATCTATCTATCTATCTATCTATCGCATCCCATATATATATATATATATATATATGTGTGTGTGTGTGTGTGTGTATATATATATATAATCCAGCCATAAAAAAGAATGAAATCTTGCCATTTGCAGCAACATGGATGAATCTAGAGGGTACAATGCTGAGTGAAATAAGTCATTCAGAGAAAGACAAATCCCATACGACTTCACTCATAAGAAACAGAGCAAATAAGCATAGAGGAAAAAAGAGATAAACAACAAAAACAGAGAACAAACTAATGGTTGCCAGAGGGGTGGTGGGTGGGGGGATGGGTGAAGGGGATTAATAGTACACTTATCATGATGAGCACTGAGTAATGTATAGAATTGTTGAATCACTATATTGTACACCTGAAACTAATATACCACTGTATGTTAATTATACTGGAATTTTTATTTTTATTTTTATTGTTTTGTTTTGTTTTTATTTTTATTTATTTTTAAAATTATGTTATGTTAGTCACCATACAGTACATCATTAGTTTTTGATGTAGTGTTCCATGATTCATTGTTTGCGTATAACAGCCAGTGCTCCATGCAATATGTGCCCCCCTTAATACCCATCACCGGGCTAACCCATTCCCCCACCCCCTCCTCTCTAAAACCCTCAGGTTGTTTCCCAGAGCCCATAGCCTCTCATGGTTTGTCTCCCCCTGATTTCTCCCCACTTCATTTTTCCCTTCCTTCTCCTAATGTCCTCCCTGCTATACCTTATGTTTCACAAAAAAGTGAAACCATATGATAATTGTCTTTCTCTGCTTGACTTATTTCACTTAGCATAATCTCTTCCAGTTCCACCCATGTTGATGCAAATGTTGGGTAATTATCCCTTCTGATGGCTGAGTAATATTCCATTGTATATATGGACCACATCTTCTTTATCTATTCATCTGTTGAAGGGCATCTCGGCTCCTTCCACAGTTTGGCTATTGTAGACATTGATGCTATGAACACTGGGGTGCATATGGCCCTTCTTTTCACTACATCTGTGTCTTTGGGGTAAATCTCCAGTAGTGCAATTGCTGGGTCATAGGGTAGCTCTATTTTTAACTTTTTGAGGAACCTCCAAACTGTTTTCCAAAGTGGCTACACACTTGCATTCCCACCAACAGTGTAAGAGGGTTCCCCTTTCTCCACATCCTCTCCAACATTTGTTGTTTCTTGCCTTGTTGATTTTTGCCATTCTAACTGGTGTTATCTCAAAGTCGTTTTGATTTGGATTTCCCTGATGGCTAATGATGTTGAACATTTTTTCATGTGTCTGTTAGCCAGTTGTATGTCTTCTTTGGACAAGTGTCTGTTCATGTCTTCTGCCCAGTTTTTGACTTGATTATTTGTTTTTTGGATGATGAGTTTGAGAAGTTCTTTATAGATCTTGGGTACCAGCCCTTTATCTGTAGTGTCATTTGCAAACATGTTCTCCCATTCCGTGGGTTGTCTCTTTGTTTTGATGACTGTTTCCTTTCCTGTGCAGAAGCATTTTATCTTGATGAATCCCCAAAATTCATTTTCACTTTTGTTTCCCTTGCCTTTGGAGACGTGTCTTGGAAGAAGTTGCTGTGGCCGATGTCAAAGAGGTTATTACGTATGTTCTCTATGATTTTGATGGATTCCTGTCTTACATTGAGGTCTTTTATCCATTTACAATTTATCTTTGCGTATGGTGTAAGAGAATGGTCGAGTTTCATTCTTCTGTATATAGCTGTCCAATTTTCCCAGCACCATTGATTGAAGAGACTGTCTTTTTTCCACTGGATATTTGTTCCTGCTTTGTTGAAGATTAGTTGACCATAGAGTTGAGGGTCCATATCTGGGCTCTCTATTCTGTTTAGAATAACATCAGACCTGTCCGCAGAGACCTGGCAAGCCAGAAAGGGCTGGCGAGACATATTCAGGGTACTAAATGAGAAGAACATGTAGCGAAGGATACTTTATCCAGCAAGGGGGTCATTCAGAATGGATAGAAAGACAAGGAGCTTCCAAGACTGGTAGAATCTGAAAAAATATATGACCACCAAGCCAGCCCTGCAAGAAATATTAAGGGGGGGAGGTTCTATAAAAGGAGAAAGAATCCAAGAGTGATATAGAACAGAAATTTACAGAGACAGTCTATAGAAACAAGGACTTCACAGGCAACATGATGACATTAAAATCATATCCTTCAATAATCACTCTCAATGTGAGTGGCCTAAATGCTCCCATAAAACGCCAGAGGGTTGTAGATTGGATAAAAAGACATGACCCATCCATATGCTGTCTACAAGAGACTCATTTCGAACCTAAAGATACATCCAGACTGAAAGTGAAGGGATGGAGAACCATTTTTCATGCCAACAGACCTCAAACGAAAACTGGGGTAGTAATTCTCATATCAGACAAATTAGAATTTAAGCTAAAGACTGTAGTTAGTGATACAGAAGGACACTATATCATTCTTAAAGGGTCTATCCAACAAAAGGATCTAACAATTATAAATATCTATGCCCCCAACACAAGAGCAGCCAACTACATAAGCCAACTGTTAACCAAAATAAAGAGACATATTGATAATAATACGTTAATAGTAGGGGGCCTCAACACTCCACTCTCAGCAATAGACAGATCATCTAAGCAGAAAATCAACAAAGAAACAAGAGCTTTGAATGACACTGGACCAGATGGACCTCATACATATATATAGAACATTCTACCCTAAAACAACAGAATACTCACTCTTCTAGAATGCACATGGAACTTTCTCGAGAATAGACCACATACTGGGTCACATATCAGGTCTTAACTGATACCAAAACACTGAGATTATTCCCTGCATATTCTCAGACCATAATGCTTTGAAACTGGAACTCAATCACAAGAAAAAATTTGTAAGAAATTCAAATACTTGGAAGCTAAAGACCACCCTGTTTAAGAATGTTTGGGTCAACCAGAAAATCAAAGAAGAACTTGAACAATTTATGGAAACCAATGAGCATGAAAACACATCAGTCCAAAACCTATGGGACTCTACAAAGGCAGTCCTAAGGGGGAAATACATAGCCATCCAAGCCTTACTCGAAAAAATAGAGAAATCTAGAATACACAATCTATATTTACACCTTAAAGAATTGGAGATGGAATTTTAAAAAATATATACAAATTAAAAAAATCTTGCCAGCCCCTCTCTGCCTCTCTATTCTAGATTTTTTAATATTCTCAAAGTGGGTGAAGGTATCAAGAGTCTCGCAAAGACTTTTGATTTACCACTTTGAACATTTCCTCTGGGTATTCTGTCTCACACTCAACCAAGTATCTGATAATTACCATATACTAGCATTTCAGGCAAAACTTCTATTTTCACATCCTATTAAATAATACTAATAACAGCAACAACAGTAACAACACTAACATTTCTTGAAATGTTACTTTGTGCCTGTCATGGTTCTTCCATCTTTATTTACATTAGCCTATTTTATCCTTTCAGCCATCCTACTAATTAAACATGAACGTCACCAACATTCTCAGGATGGATGAATTGAACCTCAGCAAGGTATTAAGACACATTGCCAGATTTTGAAACCAGGTATTCTGGCTCAAAGCCCATCTTCACCACCCTAATAATCTGTTTCTAGATGAACTGATGAATGGTTATTTTAAGTGGAAGATATAAAAATGACTTATTCTAACAGAGGATTGAATATGTTGGTAGAATAATTTTATCACATAAAATTTCAGTTCCCCTTTCTTTGGTTTTCTTCATAATCAATATTCCTGAAAGGTTTTTTGATTCAACACACTCCACAGAGTTTTTGATTATATCAAAAATGTCATACTCTTTAGAGATAAATTTACATTTAGGCAAATCATGAAACTTTCCATTTTGCTAAAAGTTCAGCTGTTTTTTAGACTAAAGTACAATGTCTTCTGATATGAATCTACAAACTAATTTTCTTTGATATTTTTAAGTGAACACTTTTCAAATGGTAATTTTATGTAGTCAAACAATAATTGCAGATGGCTCAATCCCTTGCAACTCCTGATGTGTCACAAAAAGAAAAACTGTCACCATAATCTTCCTTTACAAATATACTATGTGAGAAGTTATGTCATTTCTCTTTCAACATAAACTTCTTGCAAAGCTGTAATACTATTACACTGATGAGACTGAAAAAATAAATACAATTTTAGTAAAATACCTGTGAAAACTTCTTCAATGAAATAATGGTTAACAATTTTAAAGATTATTCAGAGATTGCAACACTCCATGGCTCTTTCATTTTTCACATCAATTGATCATATAATGAGACACGGGGAAAAAACCCAAGAGATAAATAATATCAAGAAAAGGTATTTAGTATTTGCAAAAAGTAGTGAAGCAAATAGATTTTAATGTGAGAAGCTTTTGGAATGAAAAGTAAATCTATAATTTGAACCCCATTTGGGTAAAGAAATGACCTCTGATATAAAATACGTACTCAGTGTGTCACACACATGTACAAATATACAAAATGTTCTATAATTTCTGAATTAGTGTGAAACCAAGATTTTATGTTTTACATGATGTGATACTGCGATTTCTAATAAACACTAGTGACATCAACGTACAAATTATGTGATGTCCATTTTATATCAAATAACAAAAAAGCAAACCAATCTTTGGTATCAAAGTTACTAAATTTTTGGCTTTATGTCATTCATTTTCTTTTTTATTCCCTTTGGGAGTTTCTTAGAGATAATCTGGTCCATGTCTCTCTTTTTAAAGACGAGAAAACAGTTTACCAGCTGGTCAACTGGATAACGCAGAGAGAAACCAAGTAGGGACAAGAAGCTTGTTCCTTGATTCTTCCATCTTGAAAACTCTTTACCCCACCCACATTCCCCAGTAGAAAGAAACAATGCAGCAAGTTGTGCCACCATCTTTCTATTTTAAAAATTCACCTTATGAAGAACAAGCCTGTCAGTATTCTTCTTTCATAAGGGGTGAAGTCATTCTTTCCTTTTGGGCCAGTTTGGATGTGGCCAATCACAAGGAATCTGTTGAAAGCTATTTTAAAAATCGCTAACATTTAGTCAACTTGAAAAGGTCAGACCAATCAAAACATGAGAAAAATGTCTTGATTAGGGAGTTAGTCACTTTTTACAGGGAACAGAAAGTTAAGACCTAATTTGCTGTGACAAGACTTATGAAGTAGAATTTCTGCTGGGGTTTCTAAAGAATAGAGTCTTTGGAATAAAACCTTGAAAAATTTTCTGAAAAGAACTTCAGCAATCATTTTAATAATGTTTTTGAAGTCCAATAACTATCTCCCTGTGTGATTGTAAAAGCAAGGTCATTTGATAAATGACTGTTTTACAAGAAAGAAAAATATTTGAAAATGAAATGACTGTATAATAGAATCCAGCATACTGGAAGATTATTTATATCCATACATGTTATATTCACGTGAGTTATGTAATAGTAATTACCATTAAGGCAACTATTTCAATGCTGACAAAAGCCAAGGCTGAGAATAACAAAGCAAAACAAAAGGAAACCAAACTGTAAACCAATTCGGAAACCATTAAATCAAAATCAAATTATGCATGGTGCACTGGGTGTTATACGCAACTAATGAATCATCGAACTTTACATCAAAAACCAGAGATGTACTGTATGGTGACTAACATAATAGAATAAAAAAATATTATTATTAAAAAAAAACAAAAAACAAAAACAAAATCAAATTATGGCATGCAATTGGAAGCCCTGTTTGTCTTTGGGGAGAACTGGGTAGCTGGGGCTGGGACATCAACTTTTCATTATATATATCCTTCCATAACTTTTGAATTACATTCCACAAAAAAATTACCTATTCAAAAAGATGAATTAAATTATGAAAACTAAAATAAAAATAAATTCTATCCTTAATAATAAGTTTGACTATTTTTATAGGGTCTACATGTACCTATAATATTTGCTTTAACTCTATATTCAAAAATTAAAGCTGTTGGCCTGTTTCTGAAACTTATTTCAGTTACCAAGTTAGGAATGTTCATTGTATACAGGACTGCTGTTTGCATAGAGAAAGTAATAAAAATTAAAGAAAGAAGTTTAGAGTTAGACTACTAAGGGCAGGAACTTCCCACTTGTAAGTTCTTTCCTTCCTTCCTCCCTCCCACCCTGCCTCCCTCCCTTTTTTTCTGGATCCATCCAACAATTTCTTATGGCATGCCAACTATATGCAGAGCACTGTGCTAGCTACTAGTGCATTGTGGGCGAAAAAGACTTAGAACTTTGCCATCTTGAAGTTTACTGGGAAGGACAGACACTTAACAAATAATTCCCGAATTACATGAAACTGTTGCAGTAAAAAGGAATAAGCCACTAAGAGAGTGAATACACAGGATTCTGGGAGAATCTGGGAGAATTAGGGAAAATTCCTACAGGATGTGATATTTAAGCTTGGACCTGAATAATGAGTCAAAATTGGCCAAATGAAGGCATGGGAAAAGAACATTTCAGGAATAGGAAACAGCAAGTATGAAGGCTCTAATTGGGAGCAATCTGATGCATGGTGGGGTGTGCATGGAGATTAGTGAGGAAGGAAAAAACAGTGGCCAAACAAGAGATTGGGGAGAGGAAGGTTACAACAGACCTTACGTTCTTTGTTAAGAATTTGGAATTTTATGGGGTGCCTGGGTGGTTCTGTTGGTTAAGCATCTGACTCTTGATTTCAGCTCAGGTCATGATCTCAGGGTCATCTGCTTGGGATTTTCTCTCTGCTCCTCCCCACCCCCCTCAAATTAATAAATAAATATTTTAAAGAAACGAATTTAGAATTTTTTCCCAAGTTCAATGGAAAGTCATGGAAGGGATTTAAGAAGAATGATGCCTTGATCCATTTTACATTTTAGAAAGGTCGTTGTGGTTGCTTTGGGCCAAATTCGAAGGGGCCAAGAGTAGATGTGAAAGAACAATTAAAAAGCAACTGGAATATTCCTAATGAGATGCTGACAGCCCGATGTGCTCATGTCAGCTGTGAAGGAGAGGAGTGAGCGGGTTTGTGATCTACTGAGGAGCTGTGGTCAACAGAACCTGGTGATTCATGAGATGTGAGGAGTCAGATGTGCATCTTGTTCCACTGGCTCCAGAACTGATCACCACAGGAGCGGGGGAGTTTAAAAATCCTTTAAAAAAAAAAACCCAAAAATAAATAAATACTTTCATTTGCATTTCTTATTTTGAAATTTTCTGGAGTATGTACAGAACATTTTTTATTTATTCCAGATACTTACAGACACTAATTTCATTTTATTACACCAACTTCAGTTTTAGGTAATATACAACAGACACACACACACACAGACACACAGACACACACACACATACACATTTTGCCCAGAGATGGCAATATGTAATTTAAAAACAGCAGATAGCTCTTGTGTTAGCTTAGGGCCATTTAAAAAAAATTAAATATTACTATGCAGATATACAAACATTGTTCTTAATTCTTTCTTTAAATCATTTGCATAGTTTCGTGTAAGCCACTATACAAACTAAACAAAATTTAAACTTTTAGACTAAGTTTGTTTTTAATAGAGAAACAACCACATGTGGGGACACCTGGGTGGCTCAGTCGGTTAAGCGTCTGCCTTAGGCTCAGGTCATGATCCCAGGGCCCTGGGATCGAGTTCCGCATTGGTCTCCCTGCTCAGTGGGGAGCCTGCTTCTCCCTCTGCCTCTGGTCCTTCTCCCTGCTCGTGCTCTCTCTCTCACTCTCTCTCAAATAAATAAATAAAATCTTAAAAAAAAAAACAAAAACACATGTGTCCAGAAATAGCTGGGAGGCCTATACAGAACTGTTTACTCTTTACTTCTCAGAAAGGGTTGACAATTTACCATGGTGACCTGCTAGGATTTGACCAAGGAGAGATTATCTCCATAAAGGCCTTTCTTTTGGTGGCACAGTGATGAGTGGAAAGAGGTGGGTGGTTAAATACTTAGATTTCATATCACTATGTGACAGAGACCTATAACAAAATTTGAGACAGCAAAAGCTTTGAAATATGGCTTCATTCATACTTCCCTATAAGTCTTTGGAAATCATTGCTATTTAGGTCTCTATAGTTGAGACATCCATAATATAAAATAATTTAAATAATTTTTATGTCTTTGAGGTCATTTGTTCTTAATTATTCAAGTATAAGAAAAAAAATTATAGCCAGACACAAGTAAACAGCAGGTATCCATGTGGGTATTACGACTCTCCTCTCCCTACCAACTAAAAAATCCTTCTGTTATTATTCTGCCTACAAAAAAATTCAGAATCAGAGTGCTAGAAATAAAAACCATTATGTAGAAATGTTCCCCACGAGCTCTCCTATTGTTCCTTTCTCAAATCAAGCCCATACTGACCAACTGGGGCAAGCATCTATTTTAGAAAGAGTAACAGAGTTGTCATCTGAAGTCTTGGGTCTAGGCTCTTTTCCCTACTAGATATGTGACCTTGGACAAATCATAACCTTTCTTGTTATGCATTTTCACTGATAAAATTGGGTTTATGCCACCTGTCTGACCTATCTTACTGATTTGTGATGGACGGTATGTGGACACTTTTTAAACCATATGTTCCGGAGGTATTGTTTTAAATGGAAGACACAGCCGTAGGCAGCTTGTTGTATGTGAAACATGGATTTGGGATTAAGAGTCCTGAGATACATCAAAAGTCGGCCACTTTTGAGTTGTGTGACCTTCATTACAGCACTTCAATTCTCCTCTTGTGTAAAGCTGAGCGGATCACAAAGATTTTTCTAGGGCAGTGTTTTCTCAACCTGAGTGGTGGGAGCTTTTTCAGGCTACAGGGGATATTTGGCAATGCCTGCAGGCATTTTTGGTCATTGAAACTGGGGAGCGCTACTGGATGAAGAATTATTTCAACCAAAATGTCAATAGTGCTGAGGCTGAGAAACCTTGTTCTGAGGCCTCTACTTGCTTTAAATTTTATTCATAGGGAAAGGCATTTAATAAATTACCCACCTGACTAGTATTTAAATTCACCAAAAGAGAGGTTATTTATTTCTACTATGAAAAGAAACACTGCCGTCTAGTACTTCTGTCAGTTGTTGAATAACATAAGTCTTAGCATCAGATTGCTTGGGTTCAAGTCTCATTTTCACTAATAACTATGTGACCTTGGGAAACCTATCTATCTGTGCCTCAAGCTCATCATCTATACAATATGATTGATAATATAGTTTGTGTTTTAAGTGAGATCACTCGGGAAAAGCTCTTACCATGGTGTCTGACACAAAGGAAATACTCAGTGTTAGTTATTGTTATAGTTAGACCTAAAGGTGAATTTTTATTAATTATATTCCAGGACACTTCTTTATTGTAGCTACTCAGATTTATTACCACTCACAAGTCTTTGCTGATATTTTTGTTTGTTTGTTTGCTTGTTTGTGACATGTTTCTCTACTTGGAGAAATTATACTCATCCTTTCAGTCTCAAACCCAATATTGCCTCCCTGAAAGGGCTTTGGGCGGCCTCTCTGAGCAGACATGGTCTTCCCATCTATGGCATCCTCAAAGAAATTTACCTATAACATACCCTAAAGATCTTTATCCATATCCTTCACACTATATTATTATTCATATATACATATACACAGACATCCACCTCCCTGGCTGGAGTGACATACTCCCTGACTGACATCTCTATATACATAGCAGGCCCTCCATAAATGTGGACCTGGATCAATACTGGGGCATCTCTTGCTCTAGGAATAAAGGATAAAATTGAATGTGCAAGCTGAAATTAAATCCTTAGAGTTGAGAAATTGAAGAGGAAGAAAGTTTCATATTTGACGGGATAAGATTATGGCAGAAAAGCAGAATTCAGCAGGATCCATTTTTAGCTAGTTCTGGGACACACTTTCTCCAAGTGTATACACAGTGCCTGGGCTTTAAACAGATGATACCACAGATTCTGGTCTGATTCCACTGTCCATAATATGTATTAAAAATTTAGCAGAAGAATCACTGCATATTATATCTGGTGTATGGATTTTCCTGAAATGAGGATAAATTACTCCACATGGTGGATTTTAGATATGACTAGTGCTGCTTAACAAATCTTACATGCCAGTAATAAGCTTAGTCTCACGGTGGAGAGTTAAGCTAAAAAGATATGAAAATGCTAAGCCAAATAAAAATACCCTATCAATAATTCCGACCCACAAAGCATGGCTGACCTTCTCCACCAAATTAAAAAAAAGAAAGAAAGAAAGAAAGAAAAGATTGGTGTCAGTACTTCCATGTTACAAATGTTAAAAAGTGACCACTAATAGGATTTAGGTACATGAACATAACTATCCACAGACTAATTAAAAACGACTGTCACTCACATTGTTCAGAGCACATAAACAGTAGCAAACATTACTAGGTTCACTTTAATTTGGAGTTGTGTCAGATTAGCTAATAGAGAGGATCACAATTATTGCTCAAGTTCATAAATCCTCTATGAAGACTTGCTGACAGTTTATTTTTATGCCATTGTCTTATAAAATGTCAAGAGCCAATTTCCTAAAGTCACATGCTCATCATCAGGTAATGATGGTGCATTAAACACAGAAATACAGCTTTTTTTTCTTCTGACAACACACAGAAATATAAAGGGAGTTTTAATTAGGTACAAACCCATAATGACAAAAGAAACGGGAGGGGACTGCAACAGAATTTTGAAAGCCAGAAAGTTAATGAACAAGTAATAACTCACTTAGAAGACCTGAAAAAGCTGAACCCTAATCTAACAGACATTGATGCCCAGAAACAACATGATTACCAATATGGAACTTCCCAAAGGCTAAGGAATTGATCATGCTAGATATCTACGGAAGGAAGGATGAGAATGGAACAAAAATAAGAGAATTGTTCAAAAGTCTTTAAAAAAATCAATTAGATATCGATTCCCTTCTCCACTGTGGCAGAGACTAGAAGTTTATTCTCTGGAGAGGGTGAAAGGGAGACTCTGCACAGCTGAAGGCATATTTTTATGATGAACACAACATCCTTTCTCATTCATCTCTCAGAAGCCAACAGATAGGCAGATATTGGGGGATTCTCCTCTGTAAATGTGACCAGCACACAACAAAAGGCCCAATGATACTGACAGCAGGGGTTTCCCAGCTAGCCAACCAAACCATGAAGCCCATGATCAACAGGCTGTGAAGTTTCCAAGAACCTTTTGACCACCTTACACTTAATGATGAGCAGATAATGAAAGACAATCAAAAAAGTGAAGGAGGCCTTGGACACGCAAACGAATAGACAATAGGAACTTGGGAAGAATAAAGATTACGGAGGGAGAAAAGCAACCTTCTAAAACAAAACAAAAGAACTCACTTAAATGCTCTGAAAGGAGATGTTAGTGCCTCTACGTGGCAAGAATTGGCTGCTATAAAAAAAGATGGATGTATGTAAGGAAGAAAAACACTTAATAATTAAAAACAATATGTATTTAAAAAGGAAAAAATCAATAAGAGGGTTGGAAGAGAAAGTTTAGGAAATCTCCCAGAAATTAAAGCAGAAGAGAGAAAATTACTACATGGAATGGCTCAGCTTTGATTAGTGTTTCCATACTCACAAATAACTGGTAGATGGAGATGAAGCCAAAATCACCATACAGGAGGATGGGCAGGAAGGACACACACAAATGTGTAGGAGGAGTGAGGATTTGAAAGAGACCTTTATCTTTATCTATAATAACTGGAAGTCAGTACATTAAATCAACAAATTGATTTCAATAAAGTAATAGGAAAATGAAGTTGTGGTACAAGTATGTTATTAAAGACATGGAAGTAAATAACGAAAGTCAGCTATAACAGATGCAGGTGGTTGCCTCTGTTAAGTAAGATAATGCTGTGGGGGGTGGGGGGGAAGGCAGGAAACGGTTCTCTTTTGTATAAGATGGCTTTTACAACATGTCCCCTAAGTGTATGCACATGTTAACTATGATGAAAGTAGTGGCACGTGCAATGTACACGAAATATGCAAACACAGATATCAATGAGGACATTCCATTCCCAAATACAGGAGAAATGTTAATTGTGCATTTTAATTAGTTTCCATTGTCAAATGTTTTATCTTAGTGTGGAAAAAACAAAAGGTATTATATAGTCTTTCCTGGAAGCAGGGAATGATCAGTAACAGTCTTGACACACTCTTAGATACAAAATTTGGGGAAACGGAGAGGATAATACAGTGAGCTTTTACAATAAATATAAAATTGAATGTGTTCAATTCAAGTGACTGCCCTTATTCTTTGAGAAACCTAAGTTTTGGATTTCAAATTGCTCTTCTAAAAAATTACAAATTACCCTGGTAGCAGATGGTCACTTCTTTATTATTTTTTTTATAATATCATTTGGCAAACTAGATAAATTGACAACTTTACGATGGTCCACTTTGTTTGTTCGTTCATTCATTCATTCATTCATTCATTCATTCATATAGTTCAACTGGTTCTTGAAATCTAAATGTTTTGGAACCAGTGTTCTAAATGGCATTAAAAATTGTCATTACTTTTATGGAAAAAAATCTGCTAACTCTTTACTTTCTAACTACAATAACCCAGGATAAAAACCCCATGCCTGCACACAAGTGCAGTTCCTCTTTGTTTCAAATCATATTGCATTATATGGCCATTTGTGTGCCATTTTTGTGACTTGCTGATGACCAACACAGCAGGATGCAGTGCACTTAAATGAGCTGGAAAATGGAAGTCCCTCAAATGCTCAGAAATCAATATAACATGGAAAGATAGACAAAAAAAGAAGAAAACAATATAAAACCTAAAAGTAGTAAGCAGGTCACAGGAATGCAAATGTAAATAGACACAGTTCCAAATCAATGCCAATCAATTATGTGTCTGTCTCCATTTCTTTTAGGAAAATTATTGAAATTATTTAAAAAATGAGTCAATTAACTTTTCAAAAATTTCCCACCATATTCCATTTAAAATTTTGCCTAAATTATTCAGTTACTAAATATTATAACAACATGTATATATCTTTCTTCCCTGAACAAAAGGAGAAGAAAAGGAAGTAGTGAAAAGAAAAGGCACAATTCATGGGGCCTCTCCTTGGATATGAATCTGATGAATCTGATAATATATATTTGTGGAAGACTTACTTTGAACAGATATAACTCAGTTGTGGAAATAATCAGCAGTTTTCTTAGTTATATCTTATAATTATGTTTTTAAATAATTAAAATAGATTAAAAAATACTTGGCAACCTGAAAGGTGTTGTGATTGTAGCAAAACTCTTAAAAATCCTTTTATAGGTTATAATGGTAAATATAAAATAGTTGCCATTCTACTTGGCAAAACAAGATAATCTCGGAAACACTGTAATTAAACTTCAGTCACTTAACAAGAACGTATTGAACACAATCTACCCATTGGTTATTCAGAGATAAATGCAACACATCTGTCCTCAAGAGGAAAATAAGACTTTCAGAAGTTTGTGTAATTAATGATTACAATAATAATTTGGGAGAAAGTGAAAAAAATAAGTTATCTCTCAGACCAATAATTGCCTGACTTCCTCTCAGGGAGGCTCTCTCAAATGCTTGTCTGGCCCAAACATCTCACCCAAGCTATGTTTACATTTCCAATTGTGAGAGAGTCCTGCCAAAATGTGCCACCACAGTCCTGTAACCGCAGTTTGATTCAACACATTTCCCCCAAATATTGATCCTCTTTTTGGCATTCTTATTATTACTGGCATCACGGTCTTCCCAGTCAGCCACAAGTAACACCTATTTTTTTTGACTCCTCTTTCTGTTAACTTTCCTTCCTAAAAGTTGACACATCAATAAGGTTTATACCTCTGATTTCCTCTGAAATATTGCCCATCCCCCACATCTGACCTTTATGAGATTCTAATCTGTTACTTTTCACCTAGACAATCGTTTTCCCGAGTAGGTCTCTCTGACTTCTGGTTTCTTTTTTTTTTTTTTTTAAAGATTTTATTTATTTATTCGATAGAGACAGAGACAGCCAGCGGAGAGAGGGAACACAAGCAGGGGGAATGGGAGAGGAAGAAGCAGGCTCATAGTGGAGGAGCCTGATGTGGTGCTTGATCCCATAACGCCAGGATCACGCCCTGAGCTGAAGGCAGACGCTTAACCGCTGTGCCACCCAGGCGCCCCTGACTTCTGGTTTCTTTATTCTCTTACAGCCTACTATGAGAGTACCTTACCATTTGGGCTCTCTTCTTCCTTTCTTTCTTTCTTTCTTTCTTTCTTTCTTTCTTTCTTTCTTTCTTTCTTTCTTTCTTTTTTATTTATTTATTTGACAGAGAGAGACAGCCAGCAAGAGAGGGAACAGCAAGACAGGGGGAGTGGGAGAGGAAGAAGCAGGCTCATAGCGGAGGAGCCTGATGTGGGGCTCGATCCCAGAACGCCAGGATCATGCCCTGAGCCGAAGGCAGACGCTTAACGGCTGTGCCACCCAGGCACCCCTCTTTCTTTTTTTTTTTTAAGATTTTATTCGTTTATTTGAGAGAGAGAGAGAGATTGAGAAAACGAGTGGGAGGAGGGGCAGAGGGAGAAGCAGGCTCCCCACGGAGCAGGGAGCCTGTTGAGGGACTCCATCCCAGGATCCTGGGATCATGATGTGAGCTGAAGGCAGATGCTCAACCAACTGAACCACCCAGGAGCCCTTTGCTTCCCTCTTTTAAAAAAAATCTTAAACCTTCACTGGAGTGGTTTCACTTTAGTGAAAATGTGTCTGTATTATCATTTTTCTGGCACTACTCTTTTCTAGCAAGTCAGCGGGCTGAAGTGCTTCAGTGGGTTTTATCCTGCCCAGCTTCCAAAGTCAACATGGGTTTTCTCATCTCTGTGTGTCTTTCTTAACACTTGTCTTTCAGCAATGCCTTTCTGCTTCATTTTGGTTGGCCTAAATCCTACCCCTTCACTAGTATAGCTCACAGAACACTTTCACAATGAGAACTTGCTTGATCCTGCTTTTAAAGTCAGCTCTTCATTAAACTCAGAGTACATTCTTCTCGATTTCACTTACATCTTTGCCTAACGCTACGTTGGACACAGGTGAAGCATTCAACAAATGCACGAGTGAATGAATAGTTTATTAGTACCTTGAAAAACTTTAATATTGTAACTCTGCTAATGAATCGTAAGACTTAGGATGCTGAACAATGTAAGTGACTATCTCCATAGTTTTAAAAAGTTATGCCTATAATTGTTATGGCTAGATGCCAGGGTGTCTACAAATAGAGGAAGGCATATTATTCCTAACATTTTATCTGTGAAGACCAGGAGACCAGAAGAAGGTCTAGAAGACCATTTTTTATTAGTAGATAAAATCACCAATCCATTTATTAGTAGACATTCTTTCTATTGCAGTTGGATCAACTCTTGCCAGATGGAAAAGAACAAATGTATATTGCCACATCCACCTCTGAGGAGTTAAGATTGAACTTTCTTTGCTCTCTCAGAACTAGCAGGACTATTATGTTTTTTTCTTCTTGTAAAAGGGTTAAAGGAATGCTTCCCTCTGCTTCATTTATTGGGCACTTTAAAACTCCTGTGCTATGGACAACTTCTAATGATTTCTTCCCCAAATGGTAACCTCAAGGGCTACCTGGAAAAAGTATCCTTCAGGTAAAAAGAAAAGCCTACAAATCACAACACGCACACATGTGCACATACAAACATGCACACGCATGGGAGCAGGCCTGATAATCATTGAATGAGGGCTCTTGTTGGCACGTCACTGTTTATTCACCTTGTGAGCCTTTTTTCTCAGTATCGCAGTTTTTGTGAACGTACTAGAACATGTGACAGATACAGTAGGGGGTTGAATGGTAGCCCCTAAAAGATATGTCCTGTCTTAATCTCCAGAAGCTGTGAATGTTACTTTATTGGGGAAAAACAGGTTTTTTCAGATGCAATTAAATTCAGGCCCTTCATATGCAATCATCCTCAATTACCCACATGGGCCCTAAATTCTATGACAGGTGTCATATAAAAGAAAGGCAGAGGGAGATCTGAGACCTACAGAAGAGGGAAAAAAAAACAGAAAGGAGAGAAGGAGAGCAATGTTGACCATAGAGGCAGAGACTGGAGTGGCGTGGCCACAAGTCAGGGAATGCTGACAACCACCAGATGCCAAAGGAGGTACAGATCCCTCCCTAGAGTCTCCAGAGGCAGTGCAGTCCTTGATCTCAGACTGCCGGCTTCCAAACTGTGAGACAGTGTATTTTTGTTATTTTAAGGCACCCAGTTTGTGGTAATTTGTTACAGCAGCAACAGGAAACAATAAAGATACCATGGTAAGTTTTTAGTAAGGTAAACAGCACAAACTGTCGCTAAATTTCTACTACACTTTGAGAAGTACCTTCTTTCTCCACTTGATCCCCCTCTTCATTCCCTAGTACATAGCTTCCACTTGGAAAGATATTCAGATCTCATTTGTACCCCCGGTGCCTGAGTTATAGAATCTTGCTTTCTTGACAACAGCAGCCTGATTGATGAGATAACCCAGATGTGTCTGTGTCTGTTTGCTCCCTCGCTTGCACAGCAAAGAGCTCTGGGAAGTATAGAGATCATGATTATGGCTAAAAAAATATCAGATCCATCAGGTCAGAACAGATACAGACAGATATACAGATATAGATATATAGGTGCGGATATATGACTGTAAGATTTCTGTTTGCAGACCTTTAAAGTCCCAGCAGTACAGAGAACAGTGATTCTCAGCCTCTATTCCAGATCTAATAAAGTAATATTTCAGGTATAAGGGGAGGCAGGGGAGCTGGGAAACTGGGTGAATGTGTTTTGTAAGTATTTATGATGTCCATTCCCAGTTAAAAATCATTGTCGTAGACAGCTGGTGATGAAGATGTTCAGGCCACTGAGTCTCACTTTAATAGTCAGTGGCAAGACTGACTGAATGGCTTGTGTCGATATACCACAATGCCAAGGACCTCTTCATTTGGAGGAAGAAAAATTAAAAGTGAAAATGTCAACGTAAAATATTAAAATCATTAAAATATGTGTGTTCTAAATTACTAAACTGAATGCAAAATGGTCTTCTCTAAGGATTGAATTGATCACTATTTCAATAACCTCTGAGAATCTTAGTCATAGCTCCCCATTGAGAAACTGTTCTCATAAGCTAAAATAAAGCCAATTTCCATCTTGTTCTCAATATTATGCCATTGTAAAGATACAATAAATAAATGTTTAGGTTCTTTTAGTTACTGCAGTTTAAAATAGAGTGTTCATGGGATGCCTGGGTGGTGCAGTTGGTTTAGTGTCTGACTCTTGGTTTCAGCTTGGGTCCTGATCTCAGGGTTTTGAGGTTGGCCCTGCTTCAAGTTCCACCTTCAGTGTGGAGTCCACTTGGGTTTCTCTCTCCCTCTGCCTCTCTTCCCCCATTTGCTCTCTCTCTCTCTAAAATAAATAAATCTTAAAAAATTAAAAAAAATAGAGTGTTCACGTAGTTACTATGCTATGTTCATTCTTATAATCATTTTCACAATTGGTCTAAGTTCTCTGACACTAGTGCTTATGTGGCCTTGACCTAGTAAATGTCAGCCCAAAGGAAAAACTGCAAATTACCTTATTCGGTTAATGAAGCATGTTACATTAGAAAAGCATTCCTATTTCTATGAACACCTCCAAGATCTTTAAAGTTAACATATGGCTTTACAAGCCACATGCAAGATACATCATAAATGTCATAAAAATACCTTAAGTCCAATTTAACTTCTCGGTTAACATTAAGTTTGATCTACATTAATTTTGTTACAAGTCTTCTAAATAGATAATTTACTAATGTCTACATAGTTTTTAACTTTAAATGTTCAAACAATCATTAGCTGGCTTTAAATTACTTATCTATATATAGTCAGATAATTATATTCGGAAAGAAAGTGTAAATCCTAATTTAACAAAAGCCAACTTTGTGTGCAGGGAATTAATAGTCACAGTAAATTGACAAATCAATTATTAGTTTCACTTTGTCTATTTTAAGAAGTGAAATGAGACCACTTGCTTTTTGCTTGCTATTTAAGAAAAGACTATAACTTGGGCTTTTTAAAGAGTGAGAAAATCTGATGAACTAGCCACTCTTCTATCTGCTTTTCTCACATTAACTTTTGCAGCTCAAGAGACATTCTGTTCATGAGCGTTCTAAGTACTTCCATTTTCTTAAGTACTTTGAAAAGAAATTTCATGCTTGAAGATCAGTGGAAGAAGAAAAGTGTCTGTTAAAATGTACTTGAGAGAAGTACAAAAAAATGGGAATGAGAAAATAGGAGGCAAAGATGAACAGAAGCAGATCCAGAAGACAAGCAACTGAGTAGGAAAAAAACCAACAAAACCTGAGAAACATTTCAAGGACAAATTCATATTCAAGCATTATCACTAGATGTTCTATTTGATAAGACACAGGATCTGTTAAGAGTGGGATAAAATGGAAATGAAGTAGTCCATAAAGATGAGACCATTCTAAATATTACAGAAGGGTCATGGATTCAAGAAAACATTGCTCACAATTAGGAACAAAGAAGGAAAGAAAATCAATACATTATTGTATAGAAAATCCCAAGAAGCGCAGCACAAATCTGTCAAATGGAGGCACAATACAAACGTAACAGACTATTGAAAAGATGAAATGAGGCAACATATGAAAATGGGGAAAATGCCTTGCAAATATAAGACACTCCAAAAGCAAAAGAGAGATTATGATCATTAATCAAGGAAAGCTACACTTAGAGGGCCTTGACTTTCTAGCTGTTTAAAATGCTCATTTTGAATGAGAGTTGATGTTTAGTCATAGCTGAAATTATAAACAAGGACACAAAGTCTTGGCCTCTTCTTGAAGAAAAAGGGTCATCTCTAAGGTTAACCAAGACTGTAATATCAAGTCTTTGTAGACAGGCTTCTGTCTGTCTATCTACCTACCTACTTACCTTCCTATCTGGATTTTAGCAGATTTTGTGCCTGGTAGACACTCAATAACAAAGTAGTAAGTGGAACGAGTGCACTCATTTCTCATTCTGCACCCCTCAGATTATAAAGTCTATTTGACTAAACTTTAGAGATCTGCCTTAAACTCAAGGTGCCAGCTGACTCTCCAACCAAGACCAGTTTCCTGGCTGAACTGTGTAATGTAATTTTTTTTAAACCCCTATTTATTTCTCCAAATTCAACCTACTGCTCTGTGTTGACCTTCAATGGCCATCTGATTTTTCCTCCTCTGTCTGATCTGGAATTGATTTATTACCAGGCTTCCCAGTTAGATCTTCATGGCTCAGCCAGACTCCTGGGCCCTTTTTATGTGTCTCCCTCATCCTTAAAGTAGAATCTTCAATCACAGCAGGAAATCAAATCAAAACTAACAGTTTTAGCTGGTTTATTCTGTTGCCCTGTAGTATACAGCTACTGAAAAGAGTGAGTTATAAATGCTAGGTTTTATTTATGAGAATTAAACCTGAGTGAATGCTACATGATTGTTCATTCATTTATTTCTGTTTATCAGGTATTGACCTACACATTAGGGATACGAAGATGAAAACATTGTACTCCATTCTTTAAAGGTCCAAGTGTAGTAAGGGAAATTGACACATGATGATATGTACACCAAATGAGAGAAATGCTCTAACAAAGTGTGAGAAAGAGACTTGCTAGCACTTGAGAAGTGTTATTTAATTCTGTCTAGTAGGAGTGGAGTCAGAGAAGGCTTCATAAAGATGACATTGACGTGCATCTTAAAATTTGAGTAAATAAGCACAGGCAATAGAGGCAGTAGAGGGAATTCCAGATAGCAGGCATTGCATGTGCAAAGGGTGGAGTCATGGAAGTCCATGGCATGGTGAAGAATGCCTGGCCCATGGTGTAAGCTTAGTAGGAGAGTAAATGAAATGATGAGGATAAAATGGAATCAGATTGTGAAGGGACTGGCCTTTATCCTCAAGTCCAGGGGCAACCATGATATTTTTAAGCAGTGAATCTAGCATTATTCCAATTTTACAAAGATAATTTTTTTTACCAAAATAATCTAAGAGTCTGAAAAACTGACTTTAATTTTTGGTCTAAAAATTCTTATGCCCACTATAGGATTTCTACTTACCATTGCTTCAACTCTTGACCCTGATGATTATACACAGAAATGAAGACTGCATTAAACTCATGAAAGCCACTGCATGTAAGTTCTAATTAATAAGGCAGGAATAATCACAGAGCCTGTAGTCTATCCTTTTCTTGGTACATCTTTGTAAGTAAATTAGCTAATGTCCATTTTTAAGTATGCAACCTTAGAAGCAAAGATACATCCAGGTAAAATTTGTAGAGAAAGGAGTAAGTAAAAATGTCTGCTGGGATATTTGATAGGCGTTTCTATTTTTGTTAACTTAGCAAGTCTGTGATAACAAAATAGTCATGATCACTTCTCTGTGGGGCCAGATTGCTAAAGAGAATTTGCCATTTGATTCTACCTCCATGATTCCTATATCACCTGATGGGGTCATTCTACCTTTATAATGAACTGTGTTGCTTTAAACTCCTCAATTCCCTGACGATAGATCTTATTCTATTAGTTGTTCCAAACATGTTACAAATCACTCTGTAGCATGTTCTCATCTATAGCATGATAGAACAGATTCATATTCCATGATAGCCATTCTGAATCCAGATCTAATTGTAAACCTACATGATTTTTAGGGTGGCACCACAGTGAAACTGTATTTGGTGATATGAACACTGGATATACCAACTGAGGGACTAGAACTGAGGCCATTAGACTAAAACTACTTTCCAGACATGCTTTATTTGACCCATATAGTATACAAAAATGAATGCGGATTCCTTTAAGTAGGACATATGCTCCCCACTTTGCCACAGTCCCCACTGTTCTTTACTATATCACACCTGGCCTTACTCTACTCATTTATATTATATGAACTTCACTTTATAACCCAAGCTGTAACATTTCTATCTTTTCAGGAACCATACCTTTTCCCTGAAAATATCTTTAACCGCTCAGAAGCTGACCTTTGGTTGGGGGTTGACATTAGGCTCAAGGTTGAGAGATAACATAACACACAGAGACACGCGGAGGCGATTCAGGTGGAACTGAGAAGTACGCACTTTAGACACAGAAGGGATGTCAGTACTGGTTGAGAGGAGAGGCAAGGAAGAGTTTTCAGCTTAAGAGAGACTGTGCTCGAAGGCATCCGTCTGACTAATCCTGCTTCTACTAAGCTAATGAACAGACATAATAAGGATGACAGCTAAATTAATAGGATGTGGATTAACCAAGGACTTTAAAGAAAACAAATGCTGAATATGAAAACTTAGCCCCTGTAATAACTATTGCTTTGTCCTCTTCATCTGGTACAAGCCCCATTCCCCCGCCCCCGACATTCATGTACTCACACCAACACACAGGCTTCCTCACCACAGGAGATAGAGCATACAAGAGCTGCTGAGCCAATGCGTCTCACTTCTGATGCCGTAGTAATCTATTCGACATTTAGATCTGTAATCTAAGCTAGGCCAATCAGAATTCCTCCTCAGAGAATCTCCAACTCCAGCTAGAGTTCCAACTCCACTATTCGTCCTGGTTAGAACTGAGCAGAGCACTGCCCTCACCCTGTAAGCTTGTCCAACCCCTGCCATGCTCCACCTCTAAAAAGGTGACATGCAGAGAGAAGCAGAGAAGAACAGAAAATCTGAGTGTTTCCAGTCATCCTTGAGGCCAGCCTGTTTCCTGCCTTTTAAGTTGTTTGTCACTTGTGATCAGAGCGCTGGTGATGAAATATCAGAACCAGTGAGTCCTTAAATGTAAGTTGTCTAGGCACAGGAAGCTGATCAAAAAAAAAAAATCCTCAAATTAACTTTTGCTTGAAATAGCCATCTATTTGAGACAAAAAGAAATGTTTTTGGATTATTTTCCCCATACATTGTTCGTCTGCTTGTGTTAATTCTCTATTTTATTTCACGCACATATATAGTGACTGAAAGAAAATAAAGCCTGTCTACCCCAAATCTGTCAACAGTAGAATTCTCTCTTGATTTCACATTTCTTTCATATAGTAACTGATGTTCTCTGGGACACTTTACCTGCAGCTACTAGCTCATGTATTCATCTAATCAAAGATTCACTTATTTTATTTATCCCCCATTATATGAAAATGTTACTCCCACTCTCTAATTAGTAGCAAATCCTAATAAACAACATTGGAGTGGAAATATATTATTCATGAGAAATAGAGAAGGGCTTTTTTTCCTCAAAAAATACTCCTCACAAATTACATTTATAGCTAAAAAAAATCTACTTATAAATCCTTCTACAAATATAATATGTGACATATAATTCTGAAGCAAATACCATACTACTTATTAATAGGCTACATGTAATAAGTAGACTGCATAATAGTCTAATTGCAACTCAAGTGATTTTAGCCAAAATTAAGTACATTATTCAGAAAGCATTTAAAAAATTTAATCGATGAATTAAAAGCCTTAAAGTTGCCAAGATAATTGACATTATCAAATCAGAAATATACATTCATCAGAAACACTGAAATCTCTCTTTCAAGAAGAGAAAACAAGAACACTTACTGAACTTTCCCTAAGCTATTCCACATAATGGCTTCTTACTGAAGATTTGTAGTAATAATCTCAAATTTTCCTAAAACTCATCATATTGTAAGTATACTATTTCCAGTGATGGCTTGATGTGACAGGATGCATTCAACTTAATTTTTCCAGAAAAGCAATGCACTTTCCTTTGTTCTCTTCCTACTCAAAGAGCTGCCAAGTTTCCGTAAACACAATTCTTCGGCACGCAAGTGTGAGATGGTGCCCTGCTTTTATTAAACTGGAGACAAAAATTCTCTGAGACTGAGAAAGCTTGTAGTCTGCCTATATGTTTGAGGAGACCATTATGAGGAAGTCAGAGGGGAGAAGGAATTACTGACTTTTCTGGAATCCTAAGGAGCTTGAAGTCTTTCTCTCATGCCTACTATGGACCAGAAGTGGAAGTGGAAGGTATCTGCTGACTAGATCGTTGACCCAAGACTTACTTCAATACAATTGAATTTTGGATAGTAAAAACTCTGATAAGATTTTTCTTTGATTTTTTAAATTATTCAATTGGATAATAGACACTATAACTAGATTTTACAAACTTTAACTAGGAAATTTTTAAAAATCCTTACTGTTTCTGAGAAAGAAACATTGGCCTTGCATGCAGTGAATTGGAAAAGAGGCCTCTTCACGAGAGTTTAATGTGAGGCCCAGGTTTTAAAGCCTTCTGGATATTCTATACATTGGGCTTATCTTCCTTTCTCTGGAACATATCATTTAGGCACATCCTAAGAGGTGAATGTTTAGGCATTCAGAAAGTAATGAATCAAATTTCATTGTATATATTTTCATATTAAGAAGAAAAATCTTAATAAATACATATGAATACATTAAGAAGAAAATTAAATGATGAGCAGAATGATGTAACACAAAGGGCCGTATAAATTTTGGAAGAATCAAAATACAAAATGCTCCCTTTAAACTTGGAAATTTACAAACTGAGGGCTTCAGAGGGGAGGGGGGTGGGGGACTGGGCTAGGCCGGTGATGGGTATCAAGGAGGGCACGTATGGCATGGAGCACTAGGTGTTATACGCACACAATGAATCATGGAACACTACATCAAAAACTAAGGATGTACTGTATGGTGACTAACATAACATAATAAAAAATTATTAAAAAAACTTGGAAATAAGAACTCTCATCATAATTACATATGTGGAAAAACAAATGACACCACCGAAAGTCATTTTATTAGGGTGCATTTCAACCAAACCAAGGCAAAGAAGATAGTATAATGGCCTTCACAGTGTATCCCTTACACTAATAAACTGTCTCGTCATAACTGAACATGAGGCATTCTGGTTTCTCAAATATTCTACCCTACCACATTGATTTTCAAAGAATTAGATTAAAATAAAAATACTGTTGATTCTGAAGCCAGTGAATACAATTTAATATTTCCTCAGAGAAGGCACAAAGTCTCAACGGGGACACTGGTTTCTGTTGATAGACAAGGGGAAGCCATATGAAGTGATGGGTGGCTGGTCCTTTACCTGGATTAGTTAGAAATACCACTTGCAGTTTCACGTTGATGAACTTCATTTTAGGAAAATGTAGAAATTTGCACTACCATGGAGAAAAGTTATGCGGGCGATTACTCAATCACAAAAGTATTCTTAAATAAAATTATTCACCACAGAGTTTCTTTAAATAGCGTATTTCCCTTGTGCATATAAATCTTTCAATGATCATTAGCTGCTTAAGAGAGACTGGGGGACAGAGCCTCTTAAAACTGACATGTTAAGCCGCTACTAATTAAAGATCAATCAAAAATGAAAGGAACACTTCTCTGAAGTTATGATGATTCAATTTACCCACAAATCTGTAGGAACATATTAAGTTGGTAGAGTAAGGTATGACTTGAATGCTAAGTGTTTTAACATTAAACCATAAAATGCTGGTATCCTATTTTCATAATCAGATTCAAGCAGAAGTTATTTTTCATGAAGAGTCTGCATATAATTTAGGAATGCTCAGTTATTTAGCCAAAATTCAAGAGGAAATTTATGGATGAACATCTCTCTTTATATTCAAATTTTAAATGATGTGGGTCTTTTTATAGTTTCTATTTTAATGAACATCAGTCATGTGGTACATAGTTTTATTCTGAAACCTCTTTCAATATTCTACTCCATAATGTCTTTGGATAGGTTTATTTCTGATAAATTGGCATTTACTTTGCAAATTCAGAAGGAGTTCTCATTAACATAGAATACTCACTGCATGTTTCTATGCTAGTAAACTTCAATCATTACGAATGACTCAGAAAGCTTTGTGGTAACAGTGCTTGTCAGAGGAAAAGCAGTATTTTTCTGTAAAATGAATATGACTGTCGCCAAAAAACCTTCAGGAGGAACTTGACAGGCATAATGGTTTGATGCTGTTTTGTAAAATTATTCTCAAGTCCTTTGTCTTAAGAAATATTATATCTGAATTTCTTTAGTTTAGAAAAATAATATTTTTCAATCTTACTTTCTTCTTGATGGTCATTTACAAATTTGTGTGGCATAGTGTCCATTACATGGTCATTTTTTTAAAGAATGGGAATCATTTTCTTCTGTCAGAACTATGTACTTACTATATGCATTTGGGTAGACTTGTTGAAGAAGTAATCTAAAATCAATAATTTCTTTAAGAGCACATACTGACTACTTAATATATAGCAGGTGATGTACGAATCTTTACTGCATTATCTCATTAAATACCCACATTAACTCCATAGAGGTAGGTCTGTCATAGTGCCTTTTTTATTGATTCGGAAAATGAGGGCTGCTTGTTCAAGGTTATACTAGTTGTAAGTGGCAGAGCTGGATTGTCATCTAGGTCTCTGTGGCAGAATGACTTGAACTGGGAACCAGTGCCATATGCTTCCTTTTTATTATAACCAAAATAATTGAATAATAACAATAACAATACCAAGAAGAAAAAGGAGGAGGAGGAGGAGGAGGAGGGGAAAACCATGATGATGAGAACAAATTTGCTTTTGTAAAATTTGTGATATAAAAACATATAGTTATTTTTGGTCTCTGTTTTCTCATCAGTTAAAGGAAAGATTTGATTTGGTAACTATTGAAGCATCTCTACTTTCTAAAGTTCCTAAATTTAGAGTTGTGAAGAGATACACATGTCTAGTTGCTTAGGTGGTCAACAACACATAAAATAGTACTCTTAGTGCTGTAACAAAAGAGTAATCTGTATGATTTGTGTCGGTGTCCAACAAACTACACCAGAACTAGATCCAAAGCTGGGAATTTCAATGGATTTTCTGCACTGGTTTTGTGACAACACTCTTGGACCTTTTCTTTCTTGCCATCTTTCTTCCTCCTTTTGACCGTTTTCCAATGTAAGAACAAGCAGGGGTACTTACATTGTCTCTATTCCAGTTTTTAATGCATTTTAACAAGTGCTTCAACTGGCTCCCAGCTTTTCAGATATCAGTGGCCCATAGCTCTAACCTCCATCTCCATCTTTCTTTGGTTTTCAAGCCTGTCTTAGCATTAGGCCTTTAGCATTTAACACTTAAAAAGGAAGTTTGACTTCTGCTTAGATAGCAATTTTTAACGCAAACGTTCAAGTTGCATTTTCACCCAGCCTGTTCCTCCTTTCTAGCACTAAAAAAAGACTTTGATTTTGAAATCTGTGAGATTTTATAAGTTGGGGCATATAATGATCTAATGCTACTAATACTAGTTTCCATTTGTTGATATCTCATTTGCTTTAGGATATGAAATATTAACTAGATACTAATATGAAAAATATTCCTCCTCAGGTTAGAATCATAATTTTGAAGGGGCTTTTGGTTTCAAAAGTAAGATATCAGACCACAACGGCTGTCAAGAGTTATTACTTTCATTTATCATGGCATGATAAATTTGGATTGAGTAGAACTGAATGCCATCAGTTTATATAATTATAATACCAGTCTTTATTTGCTTTTAAATGCTCTAATTATGATGTCTATTTGTCCAGAAGGTCCAATTTATGTCTAACAAGCTTCATGCCAGGCAATAGAGCTATGCTGATATGCATATCTTTCTCAAGTGGGCAACAAGTACATCATTTTTCATCTAAAACTTGGACTTTGGATACACGTGCTCTTATCCAGAGTGAAAGGGAAGTTTTTATAGTTTTTTTATATGAGTTTGTCAGTGAAAATATGTCTTGTATTTTCCCTATGAGGAAGCAACAATAAAGTCAACAATATTACATTTGCTCATGACAACTAGAAGAGTAATTGCGATGGAAAAACCCAGTCAATGTTGACTTCCCTACTTCTTGGAAAGCAAGGTCATATTTGCATCACTTGCATGACTTAGTAACAATGTATTTTTTAGCATCAACAGTATTATATGCCACTTTCAGAATTAGGTATCAAATTCAACACCCAAATTGTTTTGTTTCTAGTATATTGCTATTAAGTACTTCCCTACCTGAAAAAGGAAACAGAGAAGCTCCCCAATTTTAGTAAGATAGAGTAGTAACTATTCAGAAAAGGTATGTTTTGTTTCAAGCTATTAAAATATACACCTAGATAACAAATGTTAGATAATAATTCTCAATGTGGTCTTCTTGGATTAAAAATTCAATTAGTATATTTGTAGTAAAACACAATCCAGGTACAATATATTTATATGCACAGCTCCAGGACATATAAGGATCCCAGTTATGGAATGAATAAGTTATGGGAATAAAAGATACAGCACAAGGAATAGAGTCAATGGTATTGTAATAGCATCGTATGGTGACAGACAATAGCTACACTTGTGGTGCACACAGCGTAATATATTGAGTTGATGAATCACTATGCTGTATACATGAAACTAATGTAATAGCATGTGTCAACTATCCTCAAGAAAAGCATGAAGTAGAATATGTATCCATAATTAATTATTTAAGCAACATAGTAAATTAAATTTATAATTTACATAACAAGTTTTCCTATAAGCATATCAATCAGGGTCTATTATATAATATATGAACATTTTCCCCTCAGTCTACTTGACATTTAAAATTCTGTGAGCTATAATATGGTATAACAGGGCACAGTGTGCTACTTAAGTTGTAGTGTGACACTTTATTTTAATTAGCCTGTAGCTAAATTGGATAAAGTTACATGTATGTGTGTCCCTTTACTTGGACAGATGTCTAAAAATTTGAGGTTTCAATATTGTCATCAACCACATTCCTCTCCATGTTAACATTGGTAAATCCTTGTTACTTGCTCAAATACAGAAGTACTTGTTTTTTTAAGAAACTTAACAAACATATTGAATACTAAAGAAAAATAAGAGCCCTACTGGGCAGTTTATTCAGTTCAGTCTCATTTTTTCCCCTACAGAAAATTTGGAGATGTGTGCCCTTTGTGGCATGTATACCTTGTCATCAATTAATATTTATTGGTATTTCCTGTGCCCAGGGTACATCACAAAGTTACTGTGAACTTTATTAAGAGACACAGAATCTAGAGAAAGTACTCAGTTGAATATTAAGATAAGCAAGAGAA